>NW_017308279.1:52807-62511 GCF_000935625.1 Nanorana parkeri | reverse complement strand
GGTATTATTTGATATGTACAGGGGTTGTTTTTTTTTGATCGGGGGGAGGGGTAGAAGTGTATTAGGCTATATTAACACCTTTATTTTAGGTGCAGTTAGGGATTTCTGCGTCAGGAACTTGCGATTTCCTGCAGCAGAAATCCCTAAATTGGCATTTACAAGTGGCAGTTGTCACCTAAGTTAATGATCAGGTGACAACAGTTGCATGTAAACGCCTGCACACCGCATGTAATGATACGTGGTATGTTTAAATTCAGTTAGGAATCAATCACTCTCCCTGATTGTGCAATGATTGTGCATCCAGGGAGAGTGTTTTCTAACCGCATGTAATCATATCACGTATCATTACATGCGGAGTGCAGGTGTTTACATGGAGCTGCTGTCACCTGATCATTAACTTGAATGGGTGATAGCTACCGCATGTAAACACCAGATTAGGGATTTCTGCTGCAGTACAACTTAAGTTTCTGATGCAGGAATCCCTAATCACACCTAAACCTACAGATATGAATGGGGCCTTATTGTGTGTATATTGGTGACTGTAGTGCCATACCGGATATAGTTACATTTTATTTTATAGTATGAAATTTGTCAAGCGGCCCCCATGAGAGAAGAACATTTGTCGAGTGGCCCCAGTGACGGAAAAGGCGGAGGGCGAAGATGGAGGAGGCAGGGGGCAGAGACACCGACGGAGGAGGCGGGAAGCGTCGCCGAAGCTCCAGTTGGGCAGCGAAGATGACAAGGAGGCCGTGTTCCAAAGAGGTCAGGCCGTGCAAGGTAAGAGGACTGTGCTGCCAGAGCCCAGCATAGATTCTGCACAGCTAACCAGAGAGTCTCAGGTGTGCTGTCCAATACCCTTTGGTTGGCTCTGCAGGATCCGTAGGGGGCTTTGTTGGGTCTCAGGGGGGCTTTGCAGGATTCATAGTGTGCTCTGCAGCCTGCAAAACCCACCACAGATCTTGCAGAGCCTTCCTGAGATCCTGCAGGATCTGTGGGGGCTTTGCCAGGTCTCAGGGGCTTTGCAGGATCTGTGGTGGGCTTTGCAGAATCCATAGGGGGCTCTGCAGCCTGCAAAGCACACCACAAACCCTGCAGAGCCCACCTGAGACCACAGTCGGGTAGATTAGTGTGTGTGTGGGGGGGGCGTGCCGAGTTTTGTCTTGCCTAGGGCAGCCCCAAACCAGAATACACCACTGTATGCACCACTGCTTTTTGGCAAGGAAATGTTTAGCCTGAAAGACCTTCCTATTGTGGCTAATGATGTGCTTTACTATCAGGACAAGAATTTAATTAAGTGGCAGTTGGTAAGACTGTTCCAGTGATATTATGATCCTATTGTACTGGATGCTATTCAATTCATGTTCAAGTTGATGCTTTTCTGAACATTTCCACTGGCAGAACTAGGATTCCAATGGGGTTAAACGATGTTAATCACACATTAATACAGTATGCTCTGTGGCCTCTGGCATATTGACAATTATCAATATTCTACCATGTGCATGTAAAACGATTTGGAATTTTACAGCAAGCTGCTTATGTCAGTAACTCTACTTGGATTTATTAACCAGAGATATGGCCACTGAGAGATATATCTAATAGCTACACTGTGTTTGATAGTCTGCAACAGTTTGGGAAGTGTTTCATTAATTATCTGCATGTTCATGATCTGCTGAGTTAATACACTTGTCATTAAACTGAAATACCTGTGAAACCTATGTGATAAGGAGCGCTGTTGCAACATTTTGACTCAATGGCATTCATGATACAACGGGGGCGAAATTAATGTTATGTCCATTTGTTTCTTTGAACTTTGCACACAAGGGGGTAGGGGGGTCCCATATGACATTTGGATTCATGTTAAACCTTAGCACTGTATATCACATAACATGATATTTAATATACTTTGAAAGTCTGAAAGATTTTTTGCTCTTGATATAAATTGTTGGTCTCCTTGTTTGGAGATGTTTTTTCAACTATTTACCAATTTATTCTTAAGAACTTGGTGGATAATTAAGATAATTAATTACACTGGATAAGACCAAACTGTAAGTGGCTTCTAGCATTACCTTTTGAAATGGTAGTGACTTTATATATTTTGCATAAACATATGTTACGATACATGTGTGCTCACACAGTTCTGACAACAACACATCAATAATACATATTTGATATTGGTTGATATCAAAGTTTTAATCATTTTTTATTAGAGTTTTTCATTGAACATTTTGTGTCCTAATAAAATACAAGCTCTGTGAGCACAGATATTAGAAGTGGACATTATATAGTTATATTGATGTAAAGGAATTGGTTGTGACAGTATTACTCCATTTTGGAGATTTTTTTTGTGCTTGTGTAAGTATTTTAGAAGGTTAAACTGTCATACCGAGTTAAATGCTCACTTTTCTATTTAGCTTTGTACATGAGGTGAAGTAAAAATCCACTTTACAAATAATACCCTTATTATGTGCAAGTAAAGTTTAAAAACAGGATTTTTGCTCACACATGATTGGATGAATTGGATTTAAATACGCTTTGCACATTGAACGTGCTCTACTAATTTAGAGAATCAACTGCATTGTCTCCCATTGTCATGGCTCTCAAATCTTCCGCTTTTGGAGGCACTGTCTGTTTTTTTGTTATCTCTTTCCTCTTCCCTTTCCCCTTTTTTAGTTCAGGTGTAGCGATCTGCATAAATGAATATACTTTTTCACCGTTACAATTGTTCATATAAATACTAAATCTATACTTAATTTCATGAACTGGTAAGCTTTGAAGTAAAAAAATAATAAAGTGTTGTTAACTGTAAAAGAACTGTGTAAATGCTCGCCTTTCCTGGTGCCCTTCGATTATGTGTACTTGCCCTCTGAAGATGGCTCCAAAACAGATACATGCAGGCAAAAGCAACCCAGGGTGTTGTGCACAAAAATACCTGCCTATTTTGCGGAGTACTAAGGGCCTAAGGACCAGGGCTGTCCCTAGGTAAATGTCGCTTCAGAGTGAGCGATGTGCTGTCAGGGAATGGTCAATTATGGGGGGATGAACTATGAACATTTTATTAGGGTTTCTTTCCCTTACTCATTCAGCTGAGATGTAGCATGGTAATGACTTACCTGCTGCGGGCCGCGGGCACAGCCAGCAGGCCACGTCCGCGAGCCTGCCACTGCTTCGGGTTCAACGCCGTCGGGCATTGAGCAGGGATGATAGCAGGGATCTTCCTGTTGTGAGTATTGTTAGGGAAATGTGCAGACACAGTGCATAATATTTAAGCCAATGCCTCCTCCTCCTCCTGTGACATCACAGAAGCACCGGTGCCTATAAATAACCACTTCCTCCACAAAATGGCGCTTGGTTATTGCAGAGCTTTGCCTCTAGTAGTCCCTAGCCTTCGTTACCTACCTTTCGTATGACTTCCTGGTATTTTCACCCTTGGCTTTGTTACTCTACCTCGTTTGTATTGCTACCTGCCCTGATCTCTTATTATGTCTAGACTACGAACTTGCCTGCCGATTTGGATACCCTGCCTATCTGTCCTGGTTGCCACTACTCCAAGGTGAGCGTATAATATTCCTGCTACTTGGATAGGAGCACCTTAGTACGGGTGACTAGCTTGCATACAGACTCCTGCCTTTAACCCGCTGACAGGCATGCCTTGTTTGCAGTGTGTATGAAACTGTTCGTTCCTCTTTGGCGCCCTCTTGTGACCGAACCGTAAACATTACCATTCTGCAACGACTGGCAAACTCCTGGATGATGCAACACCAGCTCCCTATTTAACCATCAGCTTGTCCATTTAGTCTCCGCCCTTGCGTGTGTTCAGATCTATCAAATGCTCAGCAGTTGTTCCTGTTCTCCGTGTATGACCCTGGCTCTGGCTGACTGATCTCCAGGTTCCTGAATCTGGCTCTTGTTTCTGCTCATCCTGCTCTCAGTGTTCCCTGTCCTGGTTTGGCTGACTACACGCTTTGGCATCTGACCTTTGGCTTGGTACCGGGGACGTCCTGGACTTTTTCTATTGTTTTTGTGCCATTTATGTTTATTGTTATTTTCAATAAAATTTTATTTTTAAACCTGCACTTTAAGTTTCTGTCTGGTTTCTTGGTACCCTGGCATTTAAATATTTACATACAAATAAGAAACAGTAAATAAGATGTTAAAAAAAAACCCGCAGTGACCTCTGTAGTTGCAGACACTGTGGAGCAATTTATTCTTAAAATTCACAAGAAAAGCTCAAGTTGGGTCGCAACAATCTGCTCTTCCTCCACAGTGTCTGCAGCTACAGAGGTTAGTAAGAGCTTCATTGGAAACGTATTTACTGCTTGTTAAGTATATGTAAATATTTGAATGTCCATGATCTAGCCACAGTTGTTATTTAAAGTGAATCTAAACCCAATATCTAAAATCTGTTATAAGTTTTATCATGTAGTTATTTTTTTCAAAAGTATTTGCACTTTTTTTTTTAATTTATAGCTTTTATTAAAAAATACCTGGAGATCCTTCAATCAAAGTACTTGTTCAGGCACTTCATGTTATAGGGTAACGCATTTCTCCCAAATGTGCTCTTGCACTGTAACACCCTATGGCTTGCACTCCCGGCAGACACCACAAGGAGCTGTGCTGACACACATTAGATATAGATAGTATTCTGTTGTCACTATAAGAAAGCTGATCCAGAGAATATACAGGTGCATGTAGACAGGAAGTGGCTGAAAGAGGTTGCAGGTGATAGCACTGAGGTGCACAAAATATGAAAAAAGGGTAAAAATAGTTTTAGGAGACAAAAGCCATGGCAGCAGCATTGACACACAATGCCTTGCTTAACTAAATGTGATTCAGTTAAAGTGACATTAAATCCTCAGATTTTTTAACATAAACCATTACTGTTATGTGTGCCTTACTGTAATCCATGGTTGTTTCCCTTCTCTTTGCTGCTCTTCCTTTTAAATCCTCATGTCTTCTCATGCTTGGGGAGAACTTCCCTTTTCAGCTCAGGGCCTCTTCCTGTAGTGCTGGCTCAGGTTTCAAGCCCATACAAGCTTATACACAGACACCGTGTATCCATTCCTGAGACAAGGCAGTCTGCTGCAAAACAGAAGTTCTGCAGAGCATGAGAAGACATGAGGATTTAAAAGGAAGAGCAGCAAAGAGAAGGGAAACAACCATGGATTACAGTAAGGCACACATTACAGTATTGGTTTATGTTAAAAAATCTGAGGGTTTAATGTCACTTTAAGGTTTAGACCCAAATGTAATAGTCAGTATTAGGGTAACTAGAAATGGGGCAGTAATGGCTAGTGATGCAATTATTCCATGAAAATTGGGACACTAAGAGGTCTATTCATCATTTTGTCGCCATTTGTATACCTTCCACCCAATATTCACTTATTTTTCTAACTTAATCATATGTGAAACTGAGCCAATCATGGGTGAACGCTGAATGAGTATAGGGAGAAAACATTAACATATTGATACAAAAATCGATTGAGCAGACTCAGTGTAGTGGTGTGGTAACAGCTGCATTATATCATCAGACGAATATACCGTGTTTCCCCGAAAATAAGACACTGTCTTATTTTTTTTTTGGCTCAAAAAAACACCATAGGTCTTATTTTCAGGCTAGGTCTTATTTTTTTTTTTAATGTACAACAATCCGCACTTATTCATGTAGAAAAGTCTACATGTATTCATGTACAAAAATATGGTGATCAGGGCAATCAGGGGTGCCGTACCTTTCCAAGAGCAATTTGCTAACCAATCGCTGGCCAGAATGAGCAAAGCACACTTTAATTAACGATTCCTCACAGACGGAGTGCATTTGGTATCACTCCGCCTGTTACAGGAGGTGGCGCTATAGAGGAGGCATCGGCTTATGCGGCTCTGCTCACTCCGGTGCCGCCTCGCTTCCTCTAGCGCTGGCTTCGTTGGCACAGCGGATTCTCTCCTACGGCTCTTCAAGTTCCCCCTTATGCCACCACCGGCCCTGGCAATGGTCACAACTAGGTCTTATTTTCGGGGTAGGTCTTATATTTTAGCAATTCCCAAAAATAGTAGTAGGTCTTATTTTCAGGGTAGGTCTTATTTTAGGGGAAACAGGGTATATATATACACTGAGTGGCCAGTTTATTATGACCACCTGACATTTGTAGGCACATTAGCTATAATTAGCTATAATTTCGCGCTGAAGTTGCTAGAGGGCCAGACCATTATAAATAGGGAAGCAGGTTGTTTACCACGACAGTAGAAGTGATTTTTTTCTGAAGACTGGACTGTCAGACGAAAATCTGGGTCTGAACGTGCGAATTGTGGCCGTCAGCGACTAGTCAATGTTAGGGCAGAACGGAGAGTGGCAAGACTGGTACAAGACAACAGAAGGGCAACAGTGCAGTGTCAGATTCCTCGCATCACCTTTCAACATCTCGTGGAGTCATCTCGTGGCCCAACGAAGTACTGATGGGGTGGTCATAATAATCTGACCACTCAGTGTATAATGTGCGTATGTATTAGGGATGCACCGATAGACCAAGTACCAATACTGTCCCCACAGATACAATTACTGATTCATATTTTTGTTTAGTGCCATGAGACAGTTTTTCTACAACAATACAGACTAATGATTTCAGGACAGTGGTGGACCGCCAGGGCCCTGTCACAGCTGCAACTGCTGCAACCCTGGTAGTTCTCATGAAAATGCAAAGTATCGGCACTGGTATCTGAAGTGGTATCTGAAATTCCACACCACTTTGCAATGAATTGCTTTTTCAGTGGAGGAAAGGGAACACAGCTCTCAACTGAATCTTTGAGAGGATTGCACTAGGTTCCTGTTGTGCATGACTTATTGGGGGACTGGTAGATTATTCTTCTCTTTTAAACACATGACATTGAAAGAATCAAAAACAGAAAGTACCTACAATCATAATTTAATTTACAGCTGCTAATTTACAACAAGCATTAAGAAGTATTCTCATGATAAGAAAAGGCCATCTGCTTGTGCTATGAGTTTTTCATTAACACAATGGCGCCATCTTGTGGCTCAATTAATTACATACACTGGATTTTATTAACTACAGTTATTGCATATCTCAATCAGGTTTGCATTCCTTCAAATGGTTTAAAGCTGGCCACAGACCTTACAACCATCGCAAAACTTTTGTCTTGCCATGGTTGTAAGGTAATTAAAAAAACGTACGATCTGCCCATCTTGGACAGGCAGATCGTACTTGCAATAATCTCAGCGGGGCGGGCTTCTGATGACCGCAATGCTGAACGGGCAGTGTGCGCTTGCGCACACCGCCTTGAGCGGCAATTATCTTACAAATATGCCACACACTTGCCGACAATCGTACGATTCTCGGCGGGTTTTCGAACATGTTCCTAAAGGTGCCCACATACCTTGCGATAATCGTATGATAATCGCGGGAAATCCTGCGATCGCACGATTATCACAAGGTGTGCGGAAGGCGTGCAACCGTTTCTACTGTACGGTCGCACGACTTTTATCTTAGGAACATGTTCGAAAACCCAGCCGAGAATCGTACGATTGTCGGCGGGTGTGTGGCATCTTCGTAAGATAAATGCTGCGCGGGCCGGTGTGCACAAGCGCACACTGCCCGTTCAGCATTCCGGTCATCGGAAGCCCTTGCGATAATCATAGGATCGCGGGATTTCCCACGAATATCATACGATTATCGCAAGGTGTGTGGGCACCTTTAGATACCTAGTGATTGAAGTGATTGAATATTATGGGACAAGGGGAACTAAGTTGGGTGAGAAGAATTCTATTGAATCTAGAGGGGTTAAGTGCAGAGGAATTTTTTCCATGTTACAGGTGTTGTGATATATAGAGATATTTATTTGTATGCTGGTGTATTACATGTTTGATGTGTAAATAGAGAGTATTTTAGAAGCAGTACAGACTTTTGTTATGTCTATGTGATAATTTTTGCAATAAAGAAAAAAAGGCTTGTATACTCTAAAAAGGAATTATAAATGTTTATAGCAGTCATTGTACTTTGAATTTTACTTAGCAGAGGATCACAGTACTTGCATATATTAAAGGGTTGTGGTGAACACCTAGTGCTAAGGGGCTTATGCATTCTCTGGTACATTTATTTAAATAATGAATATGCAGATTTACCATCTGCCCATTCACTTACCTTCATCATATTTATAATGCTGACCTCAAAGCTCTCCGTACAGCTGAAAATGTTTTATACGGTCTTGGTACTTAAGATGTTGATACCAGCCTGCATTTCCTTTAGAACAGGGGTTACTTTGGGAGTGTTCCCCAAACACTGACATCCTGGGGTTTTCTGAAAAACTCCAACAATTGAAAACACCCGCTGCGTGCACTAACAATACATAACAAACCAAAACAAGTGTAACATGTACCGCGCTCAATACCTAAAATACCAATACATGTCTTATAAATATGTGTACGTTTTCATATAATTACAATACATTTAAACCAATAAAGTCCTTGTGAAATACCACATGTGTGTGTCTATATTATTGTTACTTAAAAGTCTTTGTGAAAATATATAAAAAAAAGTTCAGCCAATAATGTGTTAAAATTGTGACAACTTTTCAATCCAGTGTTTCACCCGTGAGGCTCCGACAAACAAGCTGCTCACCTTTATAAACAGACTTCTTTTTTCCAAAAGGTCTATATGCGCTTTGTGATATCCTTAAAACAAAACGATCCTCTTCTCTCTCTTGTTGCTCAAAGAAGGAAACAAACTGGGAACGTGGTGCGTACCACTCGATGTAAAGTTCAAAAGCGATTTAATAAAACTACTCACATGGATAAAATAGATAACAAGACAAACATGTAATGAAGTGTCTGCTGCCTCACACTACAAGGATAATTCAATCCAGCTGATCCACCAGCCCAGCTCACCCGCTCTTTCCTCTCCTAGCGTGAGATGAGCTCAGCACATGTAGTACAGGCAAATGTTATCACATCAGACATTGGCACGATCCTTCAAGCTGGGCTGGTGGATCAGCTGGATTGAATTATTCTTGTAGAGTGCGGCAGCAGACACTCAGGGCCGGATTTACTCTCTCTGCTGCCCCAATGCCAGGTTCCTCAATGCGTCCCCCTGTATGCAGGCTGCATACAAGTGATCTCGGCAACATCGCGGAGATCTCTTGTACAAAACAAGCGGCGGCTACCCCACTGTACATTTAGGCTTGCTTGCCCAAAGCAGGGCTAAATGTAGAAAACAACTACCCGCTCGGTGCCCGGAACTGCATGTCCCGGGCATCGGGAGATAGGAATTTCACACCCCTGCTGCCCCACTTCTCCTTGCTGCCCCAAGGCAAGGCCTTGACTTGGCCTTGTGGGAAATCCGGCCCCACAGACACTTTATTATCCATTTGCCTTGTTATCTATTTTATCCATGTGAGTAGTTTTAATAAATTGCTTTTAAACTTTACAGCGAGTGGTACGTACTATGTTCTCCTTTTGTTTTCTTCAATACTCTACTTTGCTACCATGCTAACACATATACTCGTTCACAAGTTGTCTCTGCTTGTGTAGTCATTTGAGAATGTATATGATAGCTTTCTACTGGGAAGTGGGTAAGTGGAAATTATTGAGAAGACTGCAAGACTTCAAGGCTAGCAACTCTTTCTCATGTTGTATAATGTGTGAAAGTCTGAGTCTCTTGGATATGGTCTACATATTACTGCATACCCCCCCCCCCCTC
>NW_017308279.1:38444-52715 GCF_000935625.1 Nanorana parkeri | reverse complement strand
TTTTGTTTATAGTGCATAGACCCCTTTATTTAGTTTTTATATTTTTGATCAACTTTACTGGGGTGAACTTGTTCCTGCCTTCCAGTGAACCTGTGGCCTACTAAAAGTGCTTAAAACTGTGCATTCAATATGTCATTCCAATATTTCTGGCTTTTTCTGTGAAATAATACACTCTAATTTTTGTATTTTTGGATTAAAAAGCTGCCTGGTGTCTCCCTCTGAATATGCAGCCTAGTATAAGTGCTTAAATAATGTGCATTATACTGAGTCATTGCAATGTTTCCGACATTTGTCTGTGAAATTACACACTTATTGAAGGCTGCCTGGTATCTCCGTGTGAAACTGTGAACTGCCTAATAAAAGTGCTTACATTTTGTGCAAGGAGTCAGTACAATATTTCTTCCATTTTGTCTTTGAAATATTAAACTGTAATATTGATTTTGTGAATATAAACCTGGCTGGCCTCTATCTGTGAAACTGCTGCCTAATAAATGCTGCTTACACAGTGTGTATGGAGTCAGTACACTGTTTCAGCATTTTTTCTGTGACCTTCCCTTATGTGACAGTACTCAGGTCTGAGTGGCCAGTCGCCGGTCCTGAATACTGTCATATGTGGCCGTGGCAGTGACATCATCCATCCAGGTAAACTCCAACATTATCCAACACTGGTTCAAGGCAGAGTGAATCTGTTCGTATACCGTGCTAGGGGGGGTTATCGACAGACGCTGACACATTGCCCTAAGTGAGCAACAGTGTCTCCTTAACAACTTGCTTCCTAGGAACGTTTCCCTAGTGTACTTTTCATCCTCATGTAAACATCGTTTGTGTCTCTTTACTTATATCACCTAGACAGGAATCTCCTACTTAATTCACATGCTTTCTTCTCAGAATCATTCATTTGTGAACTCAAAAACTGAGCTACGATAAATGCCTTATGTGACCCTAATGTAACTTTAACTATCAATTGTGTGTATTTCCTCTTCTAATGACATATTCCTAAAATATTTGCGTTCTTTTAGGGCTCATTGCACAGGTGCTGCGTGTAATTGAGTGCAGCAACCTGTACCTCCCTATGGAAGGATGCGGCTGCACGCAGTTACACGCAGCCCTGAACCTGCAGATCCATGGGGGTCTGGGTGCCTGCTCTTGAATGCAGACAGCATACATCTAAGTGTGGGAAACTGGATCCACACAAATATGCAGGTTTGGGACTGTGTGTAGCCACGTGCAGCCGCGTCCTCCCATAGGAAGGTACAGGCTGTTGCACGCAAATACCTGCAGCACCTATCCCTCCCAGGATCAGGTCTTTGCACAGGCGTGCACGCTGTATGGAGATGCACGCCCTTGAGAATGAGCCCTTAATATCACCATTGCTTTTTTATTATTTACCCCACCCCTTCCCTTTTATTGTTATATGTTTTAAGGTGATTTCATGTATTTACATGTTGAACTGTTTATTGTTTTCAACACAAGATAAAAAGCAATATGACATAAAAATGGATATACTGGTATACCTCTAGTTAGGGAATGCAGATGACTGTGGCCTTAAAAACTATTCATAATGGTGGGTTTCTGCCAAAAACCCACCACCACCTGGATGTTCAAATCTTAAAATATAGTCCCGCGAGGTATCGAAATTCAATTTAAATTCCATTCATTATGATTAAATAGTTTGACCAACTTTATAAGGTTGCTCACTGTGTCTATTCAAAATATGAGGATATTCCACAAAGTGTGGAATAGGTACCTAAACAGACCCTCAATAGCAAAAGCTGGTACTCTACTAGGAACACATTGCTAGAGGCTGGTGTACAAGATGCCTATTGCTACTTGTGGGAATTTTACTATTTGTAGAGTATCTATATAACCAAACCCTCAAATTCTCACACTATACTTTTTGGGACTTTAAGGCACATACAAACGCCAAAAAGAGGGGGAAAAAACGTGGGGTCCCCCTAAAATTAAAGCCAGACCCTTAATCTGAGCACCAGCCCAGCCCTCCCTACCAGGTCACATGCCCTCGGCATTGGGAGGGTGACCCCCTGGAAAAGCACCTTGTCCCCATGCTGATGAGAACAAGGGCCTCTTCTCCACAACCCTGGCCCGGTGGTTGTGGGAGTTTGCAGGCAGGGGGGGCTCATCTGCAGCTGGGTGCCCTCTTTTGTAAAGGGGTCACCCAGATGCCACATCCCCTTTTGAATGAGTAAGGGATAGTTGTCACAAGGGGGGCGGCATCTGGGTGTCCCCTTTATGAAAAGGGGGCACCCAGATGCAGATGAGCCCCCCTGCCCGCAGACCCCCACAACCACTGTGCCAGGGTTGTGGGGAAGAGGCCATTGTCTTCATCAGCATGGTCCCTCCCCCCCCTGGAAAAACACCCTCCCAATGTCGAGGGCATGTGGCCTGGTATTGTGCAGAAAGGGCCGGGGATTTTCTTTGCTTGTACTCTGTGACTTCTATTTTTAATGCTAGTCATTTGCATGTTGCCATAATCACCTTTTTATCATCCACAAATGATCCTCCACAACTGCAAGATCAAGCAAAATATATTGCTGAAAAATAGTGATAAAAACCCAAATCATCATGTTGCCGTTATTATTCAGTAATGGGGTAAAGGCTGGATTTACTGGTCACTGGAATTCCCTTCCAGTCATTTTGGTATTACAGATTATAACACGACAGTTACTGTTATTATCATGCAGCCTGGACCAAGAGGCCACATGAGGGCGCCACTCTACTTCAGTGTTCAACATTCTTACAGCTTATCTGGCAATGTTATGCAAAATCAATGTACAGTAGAGCAGATTGAAGCTACATTATAATATTTTCTTTGTTAAACTTGCGGGCTGAACAAAGAAAATATCAGATTCCTCCATCTCTTAAGAGCACTGATCAAGGAATTTTCTGCTGTCTCCGTTGTATTCTGACAATGGGCACCGACCACTGTCAGAGTACCCAAGCAGAGCCTGCAGCTGACTGGCTGCTGGCTCAGTTCGGCTGAAGATTTTCTGATTGGCTCCTTCAATCAGCTGATCGAGGATGCCGGCCGAAAGGGTGCAGACAGAGAATTTCGCATAGTGTATGGCCAGCTTAAGACTAGGGTTGGGCTCGATGTTTGCTGAACACACGAACTATAAGTGCGTTCTGCAGTCTGTTCGACCACTGAATGCCCCACAAGGCAATGTGCTTTGTGAAGACCTAATTGGCTAAAGGCTTGCACCTGAACACAGGTCAGGTGCAAGACTTTGCCCAATCAGGGCACAGAGAACAATGAGAGCCATGATTGGGAAAAGTCATGATGACTCTGCCCAATCATGGCTCACCCTGTTACAACTGTAAACAGTTGGGCGGAGCTAGCTGTCACTGCTAGCTCCGCCCAAATGTTTATATGTTATTGGCATGTGTCAAAATGCCATTATGCGGTGGGTATTCGTCGCAAGTGAACGGGGCGGCGGTCGTCGTTTACAAAAAAAAATCTATTTATTTTTTATTGTTTTATTTCGTCTAATCGCCGTGGACAGCGCTGGGCGTAGTGATTGACATTGGATTACATCGGTGGACCTATTTTTTTTTTTAAATAAAAGAATTGTCAAAAACATTTCTTTTGTTTTTTTTTCCAGATAAAGGATTTTTTCAAAAGTCACTCTGGACTATTTATTTACAATTTTATCGAACCCTTTAGTGAATGGGTAGGGGTACAAGTACCCTTTACTCATTCGCAATGGGGGGGGGGGACATCTGGGTGTCCCCTTATTAAAGAGGTACCCTGATGTGAATAAGCCCCCCTGCACGCAGACCCCCACAGCCCAAGCCCCAGGGCTTGTGGGGAAGAGGCCCTTGTCCCCATCGGCACAGGAACAAGGTGCTTTTTCAGGGGTGACCCTGGAAAAGCACCCTCCCAACAAGGGCAGAGGGCATGTGGACTGGTATGGGAGGGAGGCACTCGCTCGCCCCCCCCCTTTCTGGGGGTCTGGTTGGGAATTTTAGGGGGGACCCCACATTCCCCCCCCCCATTTTGGGGGGTGGGGTTCCTCCTTAAAATTCCTAACTGACCTTAAGGGCCTCTTATGACTTTAATGGGGAACCACATACACTTATTTGTTTGTTTTTTTTAACACATGGTCCCTCTTCAATATTACTATTCCTTAACGGTCTGGTATGACTTTGAGGGGGAACCCCGCGCTTAAAAAAAACCTAAAAAACCTACAGGGTCTGGTATTGTTTGGGAGGGGGAACTGCACGCTTTAAGAATAAAAAAAAAGTCTTTTTTTTTTCTTTAGAAATGTCAGTTTTCAGCAGGTTCTATACATCGTACAGATGTGCCACATTACAGGCAGGTTAAGGGGATCCCCCCATGCATGATATTTAAAGGAATTTCTCATTTGTATTGTTCCCATTTAAGTGATGTTAAAACCACTGCTCCTTTAACCCCTTCATGACTGAGCTTGTTTTTTGTTTCTGTTCGTAAATGGCTGACGCCATTTATTTAGGGCCTATTCTCACCTCCCAGTAATGTGAGTGTTAACAAGTACCTTACCAGAATGCAACATACACATTAGTGCGTTCTGGTGTCATTCATTTTTAATAACATGCTGACGCACTAAATGAATGGTCTGGCTTAACTCAATGCACATTAATGCATGTTAACACACGTGAGTTAAATGCACCATAACGTGAGGCGTGAATGGGCACTTAGTGAATTGCTGTGTGTCCAAGTGCCCTTGCTTCAGTGTCAGTTTTTCTTTAACATGTATTTCCACTTCTGCAGCCAAAATTGAGAAACCCCCCATTATATGTTTGTTATGTGTAACTATTCACACAGCATATCTTTAAAAAAAAAGCATATTTAAAAGTTATTTTCCCAGAAATATTTCTTACCTTTGAGATTTGTTTGAGTTTCAGGACTTTGCAAGCTTTTCTTCCAATTAGGAGGGTGCTTCTCCAGGGTCCACTGTGCCCCCGATGGGGACAAGGGTCTCTTCCCCACAAGCCCTGGGGCGTTGGTTGTGGGGGTCTGCAGGCAGGGGGGCTTATTTCCATCAGGGTATGCCTTTAATTAAGGGGCATCCAGATGCGGCCCCCTCCACCTTGTGAATGAGTAAGGGGTACCTTATACCCTTACCTATTCTCTAAAGTCTCGGTTCTCAACTGGTGGGTCGGGACCCAAAAGTGGGTCGCGACCCCATATTCAGTGGGTCGCGGCCTGCCTTCCACTTTTCTAGGTGAGAGGCTCATCAGCCTCCCCCTAGCCTCCCCCATTGCGCAGCACTGTCAGTTCTTACGCTGAGCAGCTATTCAAATTATGCTGCCCAGCGCCCAGTGTCAACTTGAGGTGGGGTGCACTGGGGGTATGGCTGCAAGGGAGCTCCATCCATACATGCATTGCTTATAGCTCCCTTGCATGTCCTGTAGCAATGCCTCCCGACACCTCTACAGGTGCACATGGGAACTGTACAAGCAATGTACATATGGATGGAGCTCTGTCACAGCACAGCAGCCCACACTGCCGTGCGTTCCATTGCAATGCAACTTGGGTCGCGACTAAATGCCCGAGGACAAATGTGGGTCTTGAGGTTACACAGGTTGAGAACCACTGCTCTAAAGGGTTAAATAAAAATATAAAAAAAGAGACCAGACTTTTGAAAAAAATCCTTTAATGGAAATAAAGCACAACAAAAATGTTTGACAATACCTTTAATAATAAGAAACATCCCAAAAATTGATCCAACTACGTAATCCAGGAGTCAATGACGACGCCCAGCATTGTCCACGACTCGTTGAAATAAGAAAAAACAACGCCCACCGACCCGACCGCACACAACGAACTCTCGCCGCAGAATGGCACAGTGTTGTACTAGAACTCCTGTATTGGAGGTGACAGGGTCAATAAAGAGAACCTGTCACCTCCATATGCTATCACACAGGGGATTGTTAGATCCTGTGTGATAGCAATAAAGTGAAAAAAAATTTAATTAAAAAAAAATTGATAAAACATTAGAAAATAAATAAAAATTATGAAAAAATAAGTAAAACATAATAAAAAGGTAAAAGATAGTAAGATTAAAAAACAAGTAATAGGAAAAAAAATAACAAATAAAAAAAATAAGATAAAAAAATTATAAAAACATAATCAGATAAATACATATTTAATAAAGTAAAAAAAATACAATTGAAAAAATAAAGTGCTAAAAAAGTTAAAAAAATTAGAGGTGCACCAAAAAGGAAGTTTCAAAATCGAAATGAAACATAAAATGTCAGGCCGAAACCGAAACCAAAAATGTTTTTTTTCCCTGTGTAGGAAAAAAATCCTTGCACCAGCCCTGTCTGCAGTACAAATACCTGGTATACTTGTAGCGTGAGTGTTTGTAGTGTAAGTATGTTTCATACTTCTTTGGTTTTCTAAACACAAAATATCCCCATATAATATCCCCATATAAAGTATACTGGGGTACATTGCGGGTCCATTCATTTTGAATGAAACCCCAACACAGTTTGGGCTCAGTCACACCATCAAGAGTGTGTTCCAGTGGTTTCGGCCTCTGGAACACACTGGAACGCAACCCGGCCGCCTCACTTTGTTTTGGGGCGGGAGGGAGCATGGATGTGCATTGAACTCAACGGCGACACAGCCACGCCCCCCGTCCGCTGTGCGATCGCCAGCACCCAAACGCGTGGCACATTAGTGCCTGCGTTCCGGTCCAGTGCGATCTGCACAAAATAGTGCATGCAGCATCTACAAAATAGCGATCGCACAGCGGGCCATTGAGTTCAATACACTGCCATGCCCCCTCCGGCCCCAAAACAAAGTGAGCCGGCTGACGTTCTACTGCGTTCCAGGGGCCGAACGCACTGGAATGAACTCTTGATGGTGTGACAGGGCCCTAATACAGTAGAGGCAATGCACTTACGTTGCAATGCACCACAACACACACACTGTGTGTTGTGTGCTGCTCTGAAAAAAAATGGGTCATGTCCTGCTTCTGGCTGTGTTGTGCTGCTTTGGTAGCCCATTTAAAATACACGAGCTGCCTTAACTCAACGTAGATGAATGCATGTTTATACGTGCACTGCAACACAGCTCTAAAGTGCAAATGGGCCCTTAAAGTGCAAGAGCCTTCCGATATAATATATATATCTAGAGATACAAAAAAATGGTTACATCATTTTGCTTGTTACAATAATTTCCATGTATTATAAAAAGACTTACAAAAATATGCATGTAATAAGCATTTAAAATTGAATACAATTAGTATAAATGCAGAGATGCTGATGTGTGGTTGATTGGTTTGATTTTATCATGGAAAAAACTGACGTTATAAATTATGCATTTTATTTTTGCATTTTGTTCTTCTCTGTAACACCTGTTTTTTTTTTATGTCTGTGAAGTGACAGAAAGGCAAAAGCAGCATAAATCTTAGAAAAAAGATCTTTTTGATCCAATGGATAAATACGTTTGCCCAGATATTGCTGCCATAAGATCTTGGTGCTTTATTCTAGTTATAGCGAGCAGCAAAATGATTAAGTTATTGTTAAAGGAGAATTATGAGGTGAGTGATTTTCACTATTTTCACTCACCTCATAATCTGAGCCGACCTGTGATAATGAAACTGTCACAGGTCGGCTCAGTAGATCGGGAAGTGAGCGAACACATACCGGCGCTCGCTCACTTCTCCATCCTGTGCCGGCAGAGAGCAGTGACAGGGGAGGGACTGGATTCCCCCCTCCCCTGTCCGATCCTCCAGCGCTGACTGGCGGAACGGACAGGGGAGGGGGCGGGTACAGCTGGCTCTTCCTCTAGATAGGCAGAGCCAGCTGTCACTCACACAGCTGGGTGGATCCAGACATAATTGTCGGGATCCGTCCCGGCTGCGGCATCTCAGTATACCGCGAGCTGTAGCTCGCAGTATACTGAGCTTTGGGTGACGGGAGGATGCTAGTTTGTGTCCTCCCGTTACCCTAAGGAGAACTATGGGGAAAAGCCCTAACCCCATAGTTCTCCTTTAAGTTTAGGGTCATGACTTATAATGCTTATTTAAACCCACACTCCAGGCAGCAGGAAGCCAGTGGCAGGCAGCGAGTGCCGGGAGGCGCTGTCTTCACTCCCTTCCTCTCTCTGTTTTCACCTCTGTTAGTTGGAGGAAGTGACATCAGAGAGAGAGGGAGCAGCGAGGGAGTAATCATCCTCAGGCAGCCTGCGTGCTGAGCGCTTTCGTCTCGTCTGGGACCTCTGTAATTGTAACCGTCCTTCTTCTCACCTGGACCTCTATTTATAAGCAGGTATTTAGTATTGCACATAAAACATGCCCCCATTAGAAAATGCCACAGGTAACCTGTGACATCTTTTCTGGGGGCATCTTTTATGTGCAATAGTACAAATTAGGGATGTCCCGATGCCACTTTTTCAGGCCCAAATGAAAGTACAAGTACTTCCCCTCATGTACTTGCCGATACCAATTACCGATACTTTTTTTTTTTTAAAGGAACAGGTGACTTTAATTGATCCATGTTATGTAATATTGATCATGATTTAAACTATTCATGTTAGCAGGGTAGAATTGTAAATCTATTGCTGGAGTGTAGTGGAGGTGTGTGCTGTATATATGTACTACATGTACATTACACATGTCCAGTACACTATAGCAATAGATTTACAGCCAGCCCCATCCCAGCTTCCCTCACTCACAGTTTTACTCCTCGGCGGGGTTAGTGTCAATTATTTTTACTGTTTCTTAATTTTTTTAAACTTTTTTATCACTTTTTCAATTTTTTATCAATGTAATTTTTTTTTCACCTAACTTTATTGCTATCACACAGGAGAAAACAATCCCCTAAGTAATAGCAATTGGGGGTGACAGGTTCTCTTTATTGACCCTATCACCTCCAATACAGGAGTTCTAGCACAGTACTGTGCTGGAACTCCTGTGACAGGTGGGAGAGGAAGAGCGTGGTTAAATCATGATCCATAGTACATAATAGTACATAACATGTAGTTGTACTACGGATCCTTTAACCTATTCATGTTAGCAGGGGATCATTGTAAATCTATTACTGCAGTGTACGGGACATGTGTACAGATAGAATAGATATACAATTCTGCACTGCTAACATGAATGGGTGAAATGATCCATAATACAACTACAACCCCAACTCCTCCCGCCGGACCAGCGCTGACTCGCCACTGCTCTCCGGCACTGAAGGACATGGTCGGCGAAAAGGAGCATCGCATCACTGTTGCTCCGGTGGGCGGCGCTCCGAGTGGGGTCATCTGGCAGTCACCGGCCACCTACATTAGGACCCCACCTGGAGCTCCGCCCACAGCAGTGAGGCGATGCTCCTCCGCTCAGCCCACAGCAGTGATGCTCCGCTCAGGTAACGTAAAAAAAAACCAACAACAGCGCAAGCTTCGGCGCTATGCATCGGGGCATTTTGACAAGTACGAGTACTTGTCAAAATGCCCTGTATTGGGTCCGATTCCGATGCTAGCATCGGTATCGGGACATCCCTAGTACAAATCATCCAATACAGATGTCCAGGTTCCATGTTAGTGCAAAATCCATTCAAAGGACAAGTGCTTTTGGGGCCGCGCAGGGTCCCCTTCATCAGACTCAGAAATGACATTGCATAAAAGTACCACATACTCAAATGTCATTTCTGAGCCTGATGAAGGGGACCCTGCGCGGCCCCAAAAGCACTTGTGGTTTGAATGACAACTATCAATAAAATGGATTTGTACTACGGATGCACCGATACTAATATCAGTATCAGTGCAAATACTCGTACTCGCCCAAATGCTCCGATACTTACATCTGATACTGGAACTTCCGGTCAGAGGGAGCATGGAGCCAGTTTCCTTTCCAATCAGGAAGCCGGCTGGCTTCCTGATTGGCTAGAAAGCTGGCTTCACATGTTGCTAAGCACCCTGGCTTCCTAACCAATCAGGAAGCTGGGCGGCATCTAATGAACTGCCTCCCGGCCTCCTGATTGGTCAGGAAGCCAGGCTGCCTAGGAACAAGTGAAGCCAGCTTCCTAGCCAATCAGGAAGCCAGCTTCACTTGTTGGTAGTCAGCCTGGCTTCCTAACCAATCAGGAAGCCGGGATGCGAGTCATGGCCCGGCTTCCTGATTTGCTAGGAAGCCAGTTTCACTTGATGCTAGACAGTCTGGCTTCATGACCAATCAGGAAGCTGGACGGCACCTCATGACTCGCTGGCTGGCTTCCTGATTGGTCAGAAAGCCAGGCAGCCTCAAGTGAACCCGGTGTTCTTTCGCTAGAACACCGGTTTACAGGCAATCAGGGAGCCGGGTGATGGGTCATGATCCGCTGCCCTGCTTCCTGATAATTGGGGCACAAGGGAACGGTATCGGTATTCAGCTTCGGTGATTACTGAAAAAAATATTGGTACTCGTACTCAATACCGAAAACCCAGTGTCTGTGCATCCCTAATTTGCACTAACATGGAATCACATTGTTGCTGGTGATATCTGTATTGTAGTCCTGTTGTGAGCGGCGCCATCCGCAGTCATTATGAGCACCTGATTTGTATAATACATATCTGAGGACCTGTGGCACACTGGCATCTTATAGGGTCATAATTTATGTACAGAATGCATATCTGAGGACCTGTGGCACACTGGCATCTTATGGGGGCATCATTTATGTACAGAATGCATATCTGGGGACCAGTGGCACACTGGCATCTTATGGGGGCATAATTTATGTACAGAATGCATATCTGGGGACCAGTGGCACACTGGCATCTTATGGGGGCATAATTTATGTACAGAATGCATATCTGGGGACCAGTGGCACACTGGCATCTTATGGGGGCATCATTTATGTACAGAATGCATATCTGGGGACCTGTGCCACACTGGCATCTTATGGGGGCATTATTTATGTACAGAATGCATATCTGGGGACCTGTGCCACACTGGCATCTTATGGGGGCATTATTTATGTACAGAATGCATATCTGGGGACCTGTGGCTCACTGGCAAGTTGTGATTAACTCCATATGATTTGTGATACATTGTGATTAACTCCAATGTTATTTAATCACAAAATATGCTAGGCTTGAAGAGAAAGGGAGTTAAATAGGAATGCTTATTTAAGTTATTTTTAACTTGCACGTTGTAACTAACATCATATGCAGATCAAAGGTCGCCCCTTTGATTTGCTATGAGTGAACCAGAGTAGTTACGATAAAGCAATCATAACATTGCTACATTGTAACTTTTACTGACAGTGCAGACACTGTTCTGTGAGAGCCAATTTACACAGAAACAGAAACATTTGTTCTGTGATAGAGAAAATGGTTAAAATGACCGTTGGGAATTGCTGATAAATGCGGGCAGAGAGTTGAGGGGGTGGTAAAGGAGCAGGGCATATTAAGCATGCCCAAAGTATTTAGATAAAGTTTTTTGTGTGTATTACGCCAAGGTTAAGAACAGGTTAATGGTGAAGGTAAGGTTTGAAGGACAGAGTTAAAGGAGAACTATGAGGTGAGTGAAGATCACTCACCCTCATAGTTTGAGCCGACATGTGACAATGAAACTGTCACACGTCGGTTCAATAGATCGGGAGGTGAGTGAACACATACCATCGCTCGCTCACTTCTCGATCATCTCCCTGCAGAGAGCCATGACTGTCCCCCCCCGCCCCCCGCAGGGATTCCCCCCCCCCTCCCTTGTCCGATCCTCCAGCCCTGAAGAATGGAGGAACGGGGGAGGGGCAGGTACAGCTGGCTCTGTCTCTAGATAGGCAGAGCCAGCTGTCACTCACGCAGCTGAGTGGATCTCGACAGTAATGTTGGGATCCGTCCCGGCTGCGGTCGTCTCAGTATACCGCGAGCTGTAACTCGCAGTATACTGAGCTTTGGGTCACGGGAGGACGCTAGTATATGTCCTCCCGTGACCCATAAGAGAACTATGGGGAAAAACACTTACCCATACTTCTCTTTTAAGTGTCAAAGAAATGAATATGCAGTATAATACACATTGTACGAATAGCCTTTATTTCCATAGTTTTACCTCTATTTGGAAATTCAGTTACAAAGTATAACATATAGCAGTACAAGAGTATAAAGAGAGAAAAAAAAAGGTGTGCAACTTCAGTTGAGCTTTACCAAATCCCATTACCTCCAACTGCTACATTCTACTTGCTACCTCCCTTATATATCGATTGTTACCCACCTCCTTAAGGTGCACTTGCGCTCACACTGTGAACATTAAAGTATTCTTTACAAGCAGTGAAAAAGCTTTAAACAGACTCATACTGACCTCTGTTGCTGTCAGATCTGAGATGCTTTTTCATCCCAGTGAGCACATTTGTGTTATGACATTAATCATTCTTAAAGTGAACCTGTACTTTGCCCGTGCTAGGTAAAGTTACATGTACGAATAATAGTAAGCAACATAAGCTGGCTGTATTAACTTCCCGCTGCTCTGATATGGGGGAACATGTCCAGTGGGGGGCTCATTTCAAAGCAACCAGACAACTAAGGGCCATTAAGCTTCAGCTGATAAGAAACCAGATTAATACCCTAAGCAGATGTCCAGTGATTATATTGGGTCAGTTAAGGTGCCCATACACCTTACGATTATCGGACGAAACTTTTTGTCCGATGATCGAACCGTCGTACGATTTTCGTACGACGGCCCCATCCTGCCCCGATTATCGCAAGGTTCAATCAGCGGTAGTTAAAAAAAAACACCTGGATGACTTGCGTGAATTGACCGTAATTATTTTCGTTTGCGCATATGCAGTGTTAATCGTACGACTTTTGACAGATGGAAACGCCACCAACCATGCGAACATCGGTCAAAGTTTTCAAACATGCTTGACCGTCAAAAGTCGTACGATTGTACAGTACTATCGGTCGGGCACTATTCACACGTTACGATTGTCCTGCGAAAAGTCGATCGCATACGATTATCGTACGATAATCGTAAGGTGTATGGGCACCTTTAGTTTAGGGAATCAAGATGGAATACATTATTCTGCTTTTTGTAAAATTCACAAAGGGGAACACAAGCCTCTTTCTTTAGCTGTACATCCACCCAGATCACTTGTATTAGCCACAATTGGGCCACCTGCCGCCTTCCCTGCACCCCCTCTTCGTGGTCTTCGGTGTTCCCCGCTCCTCTCGGGGGTCTGGGACCATGGCAAACAGTGTCAGTATGGAGAGAGGGAGCAAACCAGGGAACATTTATTTCCCAATTTGCTTTATATACATTGGGGATGCACCGATACCAACACTAGTATCGGTATCGGTGCTGATACTGAGTATATGGGCAAGTACCCGTACTCGCCCAAATGCTCCGGCACTCCCTCTGACTGGCATTGCCGAGGGAGCATAGAGCTGGCTCCGTTTCCAATCTGGAAGCCGGGCAGCGGGTTATGACCCACCTTCTGGCTTCTTGAGTGGCTAGAAAGCCAGCTTCACTTGTTGCTTGTCAACTTGCCTAACCAATCTGGAAGCCGGGCGGCACCTCATGACCCACTGCCCAGCTTCATGATTGGTCAGGAAGCCAGGCAACCTTGAGAAGTGAAGCCGGTGTTCTTTCGATGCAAGACCGGCTTCCCTGGCAATCAGGAAGCCAAGAGGCGGATCATGATCCGCCGCCCTGCTTCCTTATTATCGAGGCACACAGAACCGGTATTGGTATTCAGTATTAGCGAGTACAGAAAAAAAAAAATCTCGGGGCTCATACTCAAAAAAACAGTATCAGTGGATAGTAATCATTGAAGCATGAAGCGCTGATCTCAGAAGCTGGCTGAAGTGCCGGGTATATAGACTATCAATCACATTCCTGTGCCTGATGATCAGAGGGCAGGAAAGACATCTAATTGACCCTGGTTTCTACATAAAGAGAACCTGTCACTTCCAAATGCTGTCACATAGGGGCTCGTTAGCCCCTTTCAATGGCAAAAGAAAAGTGAAAACATTTTTTAAAAGGTTGCAAAAAAGTAAAAAATAATAAAATAAAACAAAACATTTTTTAACCCCTTCGTGACTGACGACGTACGTCGCCAGCATCGGGGCTATTTAAACAGACTCTGTTTAAACTTGTAAAGCCGACTGTCGGCTTTACAACAGAAGCGATTCTGGCGACTTACCTGTCGCCAGATTGCTTCTGTGTCCCGTAGAAGGTGCCGCCCCCCCCCCTGCCGGACACCGCCGCCGTGCTTCCCGGGCTCCATTGCCCCTCCTACGGGCCCGGGACCGGCGTCCTTGGTGTCCACGGGGAGCTGGGGAGGAGGTCGACGAAC
>NW_017308279.1:14119-37884 GCF_000935625.1 Nanorana parkeri | reverse complement strand
GGTATTTTGTTGTGTTTTGGGGCATTAAATTACATTTTTCACTAAATGTTGGGGTTTAATAAGGAGTTGCGCTAATATTGCGCAACATAAAAATTTGCAACTACCACCATTTTATTCTATAGGGTCTTGGCATTCAGAAAATATATAATGTTTGGGGGTTTTAAGTCATTTTCAGGCCTAAAATGTGGAACATAACATGGGTGCAAAAAATGAAAAAAAAAAAAGACCTCAGTCATGAAGGGGTTAAACCAACCCTGCCACACCCGCCATCTGATTCTAATGAGAACATGTATGTAAGGGTCCCCACACGATCGTACGATCCCCACACGATCCCGCGATCGTACGATTATTGTAAGGTGTGTGGAAGCCGTGCGACCTCCAGTACTGTAAGGTCGCACGACTTTAAACTTACGGACATGTTTGAAAACCCGCCGAGCATCGTACGATGTTCGGCGGGTTTGTGGCATGTCCGTACGATAACAGCCGTACGGGCCGGTGTGCGCAAGCGCACACTGCCCGTTCGGCATTGCGGTCATCGGAAGCCCGCCCCTCAGGGGGCGTGGCTTGCGATCATCGCAACTACGATCTGCCTATGCAACATAGGCAGATGGTACGTTTTTTTAAGTACCTTACAACCATCGCAAGACAGAAGTCTTGTGATGGTTGTAAGGTGTGTGCCCAGCCTTAAACTGTTCAATGTCCTGTTCAGTGCTTAAGATGCAATTGCAAAAAAGAAAATTTAATAAAATGTACTATAATCTCAAGCAGTGATTTAAGGGAAGGGTTAAGGTAAAACAAAAAGTGCATAATGGGGGGGGATTCTAACATAATATACTGTATAAACAGTGTGATGTGCCTCGATTGGCACATCAGCACTGTGCCTAGGAACACACACTGGCAGCTGTGCGCTGCAGGTGCTGGTGTAAATGCCTAAATGGCGGACCGCGGTACAGACATGAATTGAGTGACCTTTAGTCCAGGTCGCAATTCAGACCTCGGCTCAGACCAGCGAACCCCCTTGAATTTTATTTTACTAACCCTGTTATAAACACTATCTCAGCAACAGGTCATTTTATTTTGCGTTGTACATATCCTCAACTAACTTTTTCTTCATTTTGACCTCAGAATGAATGCACCTTTAACTAATGCGATTATTTCTGGTTTTGTAAGCAGTCCCAGAATCAAATTGCCTGTGAACAAAGTCTTCCATTCAGCAAACACTTCCTTGCTGAATTATGTATAAATTGCTGCAGGACTGTCATGATTTGTCCTATTTCTGAAGCAACTGAGGCTTCTGGGAAAAACAATGTTTTCCTAGGAGAGCAATGTGCCCACTGAACACTTTACAGTTTTAGAGTTTATTTACATGAGGGCTGTTTCAAATTTCCCTGCACTGGAGATAACTGCTTTCCAAAATACATGAGTCATTTCAGTATCAAATTCTTAAAGGTTAGCTGAGTTATTAAATTCTACTTGGAGACAAGATTGTTGATGAAACATTCCTCTAATAGGCTTATAAAAGCTAACCTGTCACAAGTTCAAACTAAATAAAAATTACCTTCACAAGGTGATAGTAGGAAACAACCCAGTTTTTTTTGTCCGCAGAAAACCTGAGTGTGGCTCTGAGTAAAGTCAAGCACCAAACTGTCAACTGCAACCCATATTATGTGTATAACCTTTTGGGAAGGGTCTTCATATTCCATAACCAGTTCCAACAGCAATGCTGTGTTAACTAAAGTTTCATTATCATGTTTGGTAGCCTATAAAGGGGCCCAAACATTCCTTACCATTGACATGTGGGAACCCATAAGAGTTCCCTGTGTACTCCATTAACAATCTCCCGATAGGTTTTATGGTTGTCTGCAGTCCTTGGGAACTAGCAAAGGCATGTCTTCTCCTAGAAGTAGAACTGTGGCCATTTATACAGACATTCAGATATTGACATCTTCTTAACAAGCAGTCAATTAAAAAAAAGCTACCGCTGACCCAATAGCTTCAGGCATTGTGGAGCAATTTATACTCAAAGTGATGTAGTGAAGACTAGTCTCGCCACTATGCTTCCACCTACCCGTGCAACAGCTCTGTGTTATCATTAGCAATTAGAAAACTGTCTGTTAAGTCACTGCTGGACCTTGAGCAGAACGATCTGAGCTCCTCAAATGATACTGAAAGTTCTTTGTGCTGTATATTTTGAGAATTAATTACTCCACAGTGTCTGCAGCTACTAAGGCCAGCAAGACCTTGTTTCAAAGCTAATTTAATGCTTATTAAGAATTTGGCAATATTTACATGTTCATAGCCTGCCTATAGTTGTGCTTCAAACTAGGAAAACTCATTTAAGCAAGCATGAAGGGTTTCATTGCTGTCGACTGACAGCTGATCCTTCAATTACAACTCACATGTGCAGGAACTTCTTCCGGGTGAACCGCAAACTCGCTGGCCATGAGTAAGAAACATCCTGGGTTCCTTGCTCCAAAAGTGGATCCTGCTTTTCCCCTGAGATCCGATTGCTGGATATTTTCACCTGCCTACTCCCAAGGAGGATTACTGCAGCACTAGTGACTCAACTCTGCAAACGCCCAAGTAAACAGGTTTATGTCGAGGCATAGCTTTGCACTACTATCTTGCTCTCCTGTTTATGCATTAATGTTTCTATTATGCTTCTTTTCGTGTGGTCGGATGTACAGTTATTACAGTATCTCTTTCTTTATACATATGTATGTTTATACATTTATTGGGAGCAATTATTTTACCAACTACTGTGCAACACTGTTTCCTTTTCTGGATATTCAGTATATTACCAATCCATTTATGTAACCTTAAGTATTCTAAGCTCCTCATCATTACTATTTTATTAGGCTTCCATTGCTGACCTACCTTTCTCAAAATGCTAGTTTCCTTGATGTCATGAGGATCCAGTGGCTTCAGTACTTATCGAGTCTCTGCATTGAAACAGTAGTAAAGATTAGGAGTTCTGATTTCTCTGTTCTACATGCTTGTTCTAGGTCAGTGTTTCAGATTGAAATCATGACATTTTCCATGAGGTCAGCAATTGCTGCCTTTGTATTCCTGTTAGTACAGATTTCCTGTAAAGTTGGACAAAGTAACCCAGTTAAAATTGTAAAAAACTGGGTTCTTAATGTAAAACTAATGGCATGGCGTTTTTTTTAACTTAATGCATTCTTTACATTGAGGTAAAAAAACCCACCAATGCGGTAAAATTATCAAACGTTGACCGGTCCGTGGCGATAAAAAGGTTGGGGAGCACTGCTCTAGACCCACCGAGGCGAAAACTATCCTAAATTCCCTGTAGCTGGATCGTCCTCATTGTAGCCCCTCATTGATACACCCCCACTAATTCCTTCACAACACCCCGACATTGGACCCCTTGACGACCAACCTGTCCCACATGTTCCTGGTAGAATCCGAATAATGATATACCGTGTTTCCCCGAAAGTAAGACCTACCCCGAAAGTAAGACCCAGCGCTATCTTCGGGGATTTCTGTAATATAAGACCTACCCCGAAAATAAGACACTGTCTTATTTTTCGGGGAAACACGGTAGTTGCTATAGTTGCTAAGGAGGGTATTGGCAGCACAATTTACCCTCTCTGCTCCTACTCCGTGACGCACCAAACTTATCTTTTCTTTCCTTTCTTTTTCTGTTTAGGATGTTCAACATTAAGCAATAAGTATTAAGATTTAGCTTAGTTGTTAGAAATGTTACTGTGGATCCATGCTACTGATGGAGATAAATGCCTTGTATAATGCCTCCTGACTACATGATAAGCCTGCCTCTGTTCATAAGATCGTATGGGGGACATGTACCTCTGTTGTTATAACATCACTCCTCTTGTAACTCTTTATTCATCCTGTAGTGCATCCTTTGAAATGCCAATAAAAATTACATGCGCAAGCAAAACAAAAAAAAATACCAAGTACCTTTCTATTAGGGACCTATTAAGTTAAGCCACTATAGGGGCAATCATGTTGTTGTCAACTGTGTGATTATTATCATGTTAATTTTGAATACTTGGAATTACGATTATGTATATACCCAATCAATGATTATACAAACAAAGCTCATGCAGGGTTTTGATAGATACATGTAATGCATTGTTTCTTTTAATAATATTATTTAAGCTACAAAAATAACATTTGATATACTTTTAGTAAACCTCTCTTGGATGGTCAATTACACCCCTCCAGAAACCCTATTACCTCTTTTCCATGAATGCATTCTATATAGGGGGAGAGCTGTAAACTAGGTGCCCACAGGGAGGCAACCCACGACTTAGCTAATTGACCTTTCTATTAGCCCTGCCCCCCACCACACTTACCTGTGGCCACTTGTCTCCTCCACTGGGACCAGAAAGATACATGGCATTCCCCGAACTTCCTGGTCCTGGGGGGCGTGGCTTGCCACATGCTGTGTGTGTCTCTGCACACATACAGCTAGGTGCGATAACGTGCATGCACAGGTGTCTCCTCAGCAGCCAGCTAGCTGATGGAGACAACCGTACAGGGTGGGGGGGCTAGTGGTTCGGGGATT
Organism: Nanorana parkeri; assembly: GCF_000935625.1. NCBI lineage: Eukaryota > Metazoa > Chordata > Amphibia > Anura > Dicroglossidae > Nanorana > Nanorana parkeri. Next base: position 33,332 of record NW_017308279.1, on the reverse strand, counting down.
TGATATGTTTTCTATTTTCTACTGTGAATAAAATATGGGTTTATGAGATTTGCAAATCATTGCATTCTGTTTTTATGTAGATTTTACACAGCATCCCAACTGGAACTGGGGTTGTAAAACTACAGCAAAGAAATATCAGGTCCCCTGGTTGTGTTGTGGGGCATGACTATTTAAATCAGGACTGGATAGACAAACATACAAATCCTTTGGCAGGTTAAACAGTTCTCATATACGTATTTCATCTGTGTATTTTCCTCTTTGCCTGAGGAAATACATTTAAATTTGATGCTACACCACTGACATTCCCAGTGCATTTCTCTCCTAAAGGAGCAGGGCAAGTTGATTTACTTATAGGGAGATTCTCCATGTCCATATAGAGCCATTGTAGACTTAGCTCTATTAACTGGATGCAAAGTCTATGAAGGCTGAAAATGGCAATGTAATGAGCCAGCTATGTTCTGTAAAATTGTGCCTACATGTCTTTTATGAACATAATGTATTTTTCAGAATTTCAGATACCTGTATTAACATAAAGAAATATCTTTAATATTTCAGGTGGGGAGTTATTCTTTGTCCTCAGTGTCAAGAGTGGATTCATTGCAGTGTGACGCTAATATAAGGAACTGTCATTACCTTAGGCACTCAGAAGTCAAAGTAACTAGGTATAAGAAGTATTTGAACAGGCTATATAGGTCAATAAATATGAGAGATGTTTGCACAAGATGCCCACATTGTCCTAGAGATAAGTTTAGAAAAGCCAACACCCCTGTTCTGACAAAGAAACATAATTTATATAGTACCCCTATGTTCAGAGATGTTTTAAATCTTTTTTTTTTTTTTTTACAAAAAAATGTACCTATACTGTGTGGCACCCATCCTAATATGTATCAGCCAGATACCAGTGGCCACTCCCTTTATATTATAGCTGATCAGGTGAAATAAAACTTCAAAAATGCTTTCAGGACTTTGATACATGAAATATGTCCTGCCTATCCACATTATCTTGTGGAAGTGGTGGACATGGATGATTGAGCTCAAAACAGCTGGAACAGCTGCCCTAAAAAGGAGGACATCAGCCAATGAGCAGAAGAAGCATGTGGATAGTTCTCGAGAGATAACACTCCAATTACCTGTGAAGAGAGGGGGAAAAAGGGGGGGGGGCTTCCAGAGGGTTGTTGCAGTTACCTGAAGCCCTTTTAGTTTCATGTGTCTCCCTAATATTAAGATACTTAGTCACTTTTTGAAGCCCAAATTGAAGCTGAATTTTTATTTAATGATATAGTCCTCTGGGCAGTGGTAAAAATAAAAATGCAGCTCATGTACAATATTCTTTTTTAATCTGGAGCTGTCCCCCACATTAACTCTTCTTGGCCACAAGATCTCCTCAATCTTTTGGGTTGAATGACCCATCATCACTCATTCCAGATTACTGAGAATTCTACTGTGAATGCAGGACAATATGGACCCACACCCTGAAGGGACATCACAGTGACCTTCATTCTCAGTTTACTGCTGCCGAGAGCAGCACTAGACATATCATGTCAGCGCTGCTCCCTGCATCAGTAACCCAGATAGCAAGCAATTGAGCTGCAAGTTTGAAAATGACTTGCTAAACTATTGCAGACTTGCCAAGCTTCACAATTGTGTTGCACAATTACAGCAAGTCTGCATCGCAAGTCTCCAGATCAACGTGCTTTGCAAAAGTGCTGTTCACTTGCAGAGCTCTTGCTAAGACCTGCAGGACTCTTGTTGTAGACTTGCCAAGCAAATTTGCTACAAATTCAAAAAGTGTCAACTAGAACTTGTGCTGCAAGTGTTCTGCAAGTCTACAACTTGCCAGGGAATGTGTGCAGCAAGTTAAAAAGAATAACAATTTAACCCTGCCACAAGTTTGTGGTAAGTTATTCTTGCTATCTGTGAAGGACTGCCAAACCCAGTAAGGACTTAGAACTATGTGGCATCATGTGACCAACCTAAAGACTTCAGAAAAGGTAAGTATAAAAACAATAGACATAAAATACACGCCGAAGGACCTTCAGGGGAGGAAAGGGGCTAAGAGTGGAGCCTGACATTGGGTTTTGTACTAGTTTGTAATCAATTAAACATACAAATCTATACAGCCACCAGTAGGATTGTTTCTTTCATTGGTTATGAGCAGGTAAAAAACATAGATATCAAATGCCTTTTAAAAGCAATAGACAGTATCTCTTTCAGACACCGTTATTTAATAAAAGAGGCTGAAGATTACAAGAGGGACCTCAGCAAACTCTCCAGCAAGTCAGCACAAGAAAACTATTAAACATTTTAGATTAAAAACAGCCACATTGCCCCATCAAGGAACCATTACAAAGCCCCAAATTTCTAAAGGCAAGCAAAGACCTCCAGTCTGTGTCTGCACCAAATATATATTTAAAAAAAAGCAAAAATGGCAACTGCTGGATTCAGTTTATAACATAACATAGCATTTACCGTGCCATTCATAGGATTGACCCTGTGAGCAATACAGTATTACTGATTATGACAATGCAGAGATAGTTCTCTGAAGCATGCAAATTGATGAGTAGGAATCCTTCATCCGTGTCCACTAATCATGCACAGCAAAGCAGCAATTAATCCACCTGACTTTGCAGAAGACAATGCATAAAAAAGCTAAAAGATCTATTTAAAAACCAACGCGTTTTGGATTTCCTGAACTGCTTAATCAGTGAAAGAGGGAGCTGCTGAGGATTGTCTTCCTACCTCTGTTCCTTTCTCCCTTTCAGAAACCTAAGATGCCTGCCCAAACCCCAGGGATTCCCACAACGTGAAAGCATCCATTAAATGCTATCCCTGGCTGAGTCTGCTGCAGGAAATCAAAGTGTGTTTAATAGCTTTTCTAAGTTATTAACCTTTCAGACCATCTAACAGCACTGTTATACATTTTTGCTGTGTCTTTGTAAGTGGATGGGGCAAATAACATTGTAATAAAAGGAAAACACTGTGGAACTGTTGCTACACTGTCATTAAAAGGAGATTTCAGCTCATACCATGTTGTTTTTAAACAGCATGTCAGAACTAACACCATGCGCTATACATGTTGTTAACTAAAAAAAGCCCAGGGATGTCTAGTAGCAAGTAGAATGTAGTGGGTGTGTTTGGGAATACCTCACTTCCACTAAAAGCTGGTGAGCAAATGAGGTTCCCAGACTGCTGACCGAAAGGAAGCAACACACAAAGCCAGAGCTTCGGCTTAATTTTCAGTTTTGACTGAAATGTACCTTTAACAGTGATTTCCCCGTACAAGAAAAAATTCAATACATTTATATAAATGGTACTTTGCTGATGTGAAAACTGCTATCATTTGAGAATAGTAACCAGTGTCAGGGGTCCCTACCCGTTCAACCGCTGTCCCTCTGCTAAAAAAAAATGGTAGTTATTAGTTTTCCTTATTTGGAAAATCCACCAAAACATTTGCCTTGGAAACCATTGATTTCAGTGTTTTTCTAAGAATGCACTGGATCAGCTTTCTTCTCAGGCTCAAGTTTAAGACATTTGTTTACCGGTTCATTTATTCTATGTTCTGAAGCATCAGTATCAGTTCCCATTTTTAACATACTAGTGCTAGCCAAGGTCATATTGATGTCAAAGGTTCTGTAGAATAGGTCTACTATATATCTTAGATACGTCATTTACATTAGATGCCTTCCAGTACATGACATGGCACTAAAAATCAGAAATATTGGAGGCGGTAGTGGGAAAAGGTCCTTCTATACCCAATACAAAAAGTCACTCCCTAAACCCCCTCCCTGCTTGGATGGAGGCTTGTATCTAGCTGTTTGCCTTATTTTGAAAAATGTAAAGGAATTGGGGGTAGGGGGACAGGGGGCATGGCATGGTTTAACCAGTGTGATTTATTTATAATGAGCATGGTAAAGAAGAACCAGATTTTTTAATGACATATTATAACTAGGAATGCACAGATAGCATTTTGTCGGTATCAAGTATGAGTACCGATATTTTTTTCCGGTACTCAGTAATACCGAGTACCGATAACGGAGCCGTGTGCCGGAGTTATCAGGAAGTCGGGCGGCGGATCATGACCCATCGCCCAGCTTCCTGATTGCCTGTGAAGCCGGTGTTCCATCGAAAAGAACACCGACATTACATGCCAAGCCTGTACGGCTGTTAGAGCGGTCGCCACAGCCTGCTCTCCCCTGGTTCCAGCGGTCTAAGCCCCGCTGATGTCATCACATGTAATACAAGTCCATTGACTAGTACTATACGCGAGGACACCGATGGACATGCTACAACCGGAAAGGAGGGGGAGAGAGCTGAGCGATTACCATCGCAGTACTGAGCTTCGGGTGAGTATGGTAAGTATATCTTTTTTATTTTAAACCCAAAATGAGCAGTTAACCCTTGCAGTGCAGGGGTAGCCCCATTGCAAGGGTTACATTTTTAACTGTTCAGAGTTCTTTCTAAAGGGGAGGCAGATTTCTCCCTCTTACTAACAGTGTATTTTTAACTCCTACTGTTTAAGGATCTGGTTGGGATAACTTTTTTCTTTTTTTAGCACCTGAACAAAAATGAGCACTTAACCCTTGCCGTGCAGGGGTAGCCCCACTGCATGGGTTAAGAACATTTTTGGGCAGAGTTCTGCTTTAGGAGTTTCCCAATCTATTTAAAGCTATAGTGAAAGTATTTTACATTAGATTTAAATAAAATGGGAACTCCTTCAAGTAATAAGCAGTTGGGCTTTAAACTGCAATATTATATATGAATGAATAACATACCGCACACTTTCTGTAAATAATTCATTTTAGACCAGGTTCAAACACGTTTACTTTATTATATCAGTGTGTTTCATTGATTGCTTCCACAATCATGGACTTCACATTCACACAATATTTTTTGATAACTAAAAGGGTAAAAAAACAAAAACAAACAGTTATTGCTCTTTGCATTTTCCCCAACATAATCAAAAGATCTTATGCAAGCCTATAATTGGGGAGAGATATATTTAAATACATTAGCAAATCTTAAAGTCCTGATTTCTAGTGCTTAGCAATATTGAACACAAAATAGTGCCTGTGCAGCAGCTGACCTGGCCACTCAACACTGCAGGTTTTCCAGATCTTAATCAGAGTTGACTGTGCCGAGCATGGCCTGATTGGAAATACTTCGTTCTCATGGTGCTGAAATAAACCATTTTGCTCCAGTCTGTGTAACTCCTGTTTAGAGATAAGAATACATCTATGTATTATGGCATTAGCATGCAATAAGGGAAATATACAATGAAATAACACACAATAAAAGAAAAAATACAAAACAAAAACAAAAAAGAAATTAAATCCATATTTATTGCTTGGCTATAAAGATAACCGCTAATGTCATCCATATTCATTAAAAAATATAACTAATTAACATTTACTGTGAAGGATGACAGGAGTGGAATTGTGTCACTGGGTCTATGACTAAGTGGAATTAAATGTAATTCGAACAGTGCTTATGATTCTCATGTACTGAGAGTTTTTGCATGATGCTGTGGCTGTATGTGTGTTGTGCTGTGTGCGCGTTGTGCCCTGTGTGTGTTTGTTTGTGTTATGCAGGGCAACTGGTGGCGAGTAACTTTGAAGGCCTGGCTAGTAGCTCAGGACCTGAAATTTTGAGCCCTGTACTATACTATACTGTTCCTAGGTATGTGTTTCCACTCGTCCACCAAATGTGCTTTTGCTTTTATTACAATGGAAATCGGTACATTAGTAAGTAGACAAATGAAGCCAGTGTTGAGCTCAATTAATAAAGGTTTGACAAAAATGGTTATATACAGTATGTAGCACTACCACTTGGGAGGCACTGGCTGGACCCACTGGATAGATAGGTCTTTCTGTCATCACTCAGTGATGACCTTACCTAAACTGACCCAACACTCACCGACACACCAACAGCATAAAGTGGACCTTACTGAAACATAAATAAGCCCTTTAAGAGAAGTTATGGTTAACAAATGCCCCATAACAGTTTTAACACAATATAAAACAGCAAAAGCCAAAGTAGATAAAAAAACCAGGGGACAATGCACTGAAGGAGAAATCCCTATCTACTGCTTTCAGGCTGTGACTAAGCCACCGGCCAGTGGAGTTGTAATTACAGTCTGACGGAATTACTGCCCTTTATCTCTTGGTGGAGCACTCACTCTCAACATGAGCGCATTTATAATACACAAATAGAAGGTTGGCAAACCCCATTGACAGAACTCCACTGATAGCAGCAAATCATTAGCAAACAGAAGCTAACTAAACACACAGTGGTGGACAATAGACCTCTCACCGCTCTGATGATGTCCTCCTGTGTACAATGGTGGCCAACAGACCTCTCACCACTCTGATGCTCTGATGATGTCCTCCTGTGTACAATGTTGGCCAATAGGCCTCTCACCACTCTGATGCTCTGATGATGTCCTCCTGTGTACAATGGTGGCCAATAGGCCTCTCACCACTCTGATGATGTCCTCCTGTGTACAATGTTGGCCAATAGGCCTCTCACCACTCTGATACTCGGATGATGTCCTCCTGTGTACAATGTTGGCCAATAGGCCTCTCACCACTCTGATGCTCTGATGATGTCCTCCTGGGTGCAGTCTGTTCCTCGACGGCTGCTCTTACAGAGAGATGGCTATGGATAAAGAATAGATCACACTGTCCTTGAAGCCCTCTGCAGTTTTGGCAAGCTTCTGGGTGAGGTCAGGGTGAAAGGAAGCCTTCAATGCGGCAGGCCTTCCTTTTGTAAGCCTACACCTTCTTAGTGATCTGTGAAGCTGTCTCTCAGTTGCACACAGAATCACAGTTTGCAGCCTGTTCACCTCATGACTCTTTCTCTCTTGTCTTAATCCTGGACTTCTGTACTGTCCCTCACATGGGTTGTTCTCCCTGGCTCAGAACTTATATCCCAGGGGTTCTCAGATCTCCAGATGGCAGCCTCTTACTGCCCAGTGCAGCACACACTCATGAAGAAGCTTCTCTGCAGCTCAGCCCGCTATGTTCATGGCTCCTGGCATACTTTCCCTTCCAGGTCTTTGGACTGTAACTCCCACTCTCTGTATTCCTCGGGACCAGTGGCCAAGCCCTTCTCTGGCCGTAGCAACGATGGCTAATCATAAGCCTTTCTCTTGTTAGCGGTAGATTTCAGTCCCAGGTTACAGCCAATTAAAATCCTCCTTTTTCTCTCTTTCTCCCTGAGTCAATCTCTAAACATTAGTGACAGCTAGCTCCGCCCAACTGTTTTCTATTGGCCGGGAGTTCTACTGCCGTCAAAAAAAAAAGAAAATAAAATAAAAACATTTTCGCCATAGGAATGCATTACTAGATTCCTATTGGCTATTTCAATTTGCAATAGCAAACTGGCTATTGCACCCGCCCACTACTGCTGCCAATCACTAGTGGGGACCTGATGGAGAACTGCAGCAGTGGGCGGGTGCTATAGCTAGTTTGCTATTGGCTATTGCAAATTGAAATAGCCAATAGGAATCTAGCCAGGCATTCCTATGGTGACATTTTTTTTTTATTATGACGCCAGCCAACGGCTCCGTGTCAGAATAAAAAAGAAAAAGCAGTGTTTCTCTCCTGGGCGGCCGGGAGCGGAATACTCCCGGAGCGCCCGGGAGAATTAGGCTGTCTGGAGATCAGTGTCCCTGGTTAGCTGGTAACCAGGGACGCTGATCTCTCTGCAAGTGCCCGGAGCCAGCCGTAACATCACGGCTGGCTCTTCCCAGCTGTCAGAAGCAGGCCAGCTTCGGCTTTCACCTCGGCTCAGTCGAGCCGAAGCATATGCCTTCGGCTCGACTGAGCCGCCCTGCCGACTTTGGGAGCTGTACGGGCTATAGTGAATAGCCCGTACAGCAGCCCTTCGGTTCTACTGAACCGAAGGGGTACTGGGGCCGAAGCTAGCCGAAGGATCAGCCGAAGCTACGGCTAGATCCTTCGGCTGCTTCGTGAACAGACCCCTATGTTTGGACAAAACACTGTTCCATTGCATGGCTGCTAATGGTTATTGTCACCTTTACTAATATACTCATAAAAGGATGGAAGGTATTGCACTGTAGCAACTTTACACATTAATTCTCTTATTAAGGTACAAGGTTAGAGTGCTTTTAAAAGACCCTAGTACATATAAAAAATGTACCCTCTAGTGGCAAATGTCCACCGTCTACTCTGATTAGTCACGATTTTCACTTTTAGCGTCTGTGAAAATAAGCAAGATATCTGACTCAGAGCTTAGCCTAATGTTCATTATGACTGGATTTTGTGTGGGTTTACAAATATCTGTCTATATTTTTCATCAATAAAGGGGAACAGAGCTGTTTGGAAATAAAAGGTTCTTGATAATAAACAACGGAAGACCAATCGGAAGCCACTACGACATTGGATTATTAATGTTGTGGCTTATAGCTGAATGACCACAGCAGCTATATTTGATATTGCAGGAAATAAAATCTAAAGAGTAACCAAATAAACAGTTTAGAAGCCAGAATATAGCAAATGTCTAGTACATAGATATCCACAAGATTGGAAAAAGCAATAGAATATTTAGGTATAATTGATTGGACAACATGTAGCCCCATGGGTCTTAGTGCTGAGATCTTGTGATTAGATCATTACCGTCACACATACACACACCCTCACTTGTTTCATGAATGCTTCCAGATTGCCATGCATTAGAACTGCTTTTATGGTTCTAAACACTGATAAAGAGTAAAGAGGGGAACTGAGGTGCTGACTGGGGGGAGAGGACACTGATCAAAATCAGAAATATTTAGGAGCAGTGGCAATGCACACCCCCTATTTTTTGAGTGTTGGTCCAGTATACATCACCTAAAACTACTGAGTTATGCCCCTAGGTTGAAAACAGAATAGAATATACTGATATAAACACCACAACATTTCACATATGAAGTACGCAGTAAAACATGAAAAGTTTCTCATACTAAAAAATACAGTACATTAGCTTTTAAACACGAAAATCTGTGATGCAAGTTTTTGTCTAGAGTCCCCCATGTAGTGAGCACTTCATACCCTACAGTTTACCTCAAACCAACTTACCCAGTAAGCATTTACCCTAACACTATTCTTTCCTGCAACCTGCTATCTCTCCTCTAAAGTGTCTAAAGGCAAAACTTTTTTCCATTTTGGATAGAGTGGTGAGAGGTTAGAGCCCCTGTCAGGTTTGTATTACTGTCTGGTTCCCACTAGGGAGATTCACACTGTGTGTTTGTCCTGGTGGCCATTGTCACTGCTACCGAAAGTGACTGGAAATCCAACATTTTGAAATGTTACCAGAGCAGGAATAGAAAGAAATTCTTCTAATAGGGACACTTGTTCCTGTGGCAACTATACAGAGGCAAGTTCTGTCACTTTGGAGAGATTTCTTCTGACTTCCTGTTGTGTCTTTGAAAACAATGCTTAGTGATTTGCAAAATTGTTTTAGGCATTTCCATGTATCCCAGGTGTAATTAATAATAATCTATTGCAGGGTCATGGCTAAAATTTTACATTTTGGCCAACAAATGTTTAGTTGATTGCACTGTGTATTGTGTTTTTCGAGAATTTTTCTTTTGGTGTTTTTCAAAAAACAGGAGATTTCGGAGCTGGTATCTTGTGATTTAGGAAGGTTGGCCATTGGTACAAACGGTGTCGGTGTGGAACATATGAGTTTGCAAACAAGGGATTATGTTTATTGTTGTTGTATATCTAAAGTCAATTTGTTATTTGATTTTGGATATTGTAGGGCAGTGGTTCTTAAGCTCACTAAGTTCAGAACCTGCTAAATTCCTCCAAAACCTTCCCAAGAGTAAAAAAAGTTTATACTTGTACAATAAACGTATGAGCATGCATAATGTTTATTTAAAGGAGAACTATGGGGTTAGGGCTTTTCCCCATAGTTCTCCTTAGGGTAACGGGAGGACACAAACTAGCGTCCTTCGGTCACCCTAAGCTCAGTACACCGCGAGCTACAGCTCACGATATAATGAGACGCTGAAGAGGATCCCGACAATTATGTCTGGATCCGCCCAGCTGCGTGAGTGACAGCTGGCTCTGCCTATCTAGAGGCAGAGCCAGCTGTACCCGCCCCCTCCCCCGTCCGTTCCGCCAGTCAGCGCTGGCGTGGAGGGGGGAATCCAGTCCCTCCCCTGTCACGGCACAGAGCCGTGACAGGATCGAGAAGTGAGCGAACGCCGGTATGTGTTCGCTCACCTCCCCTCTTATTGTCACAGGTCGGCTAGAACTATGAGGATGAGTGAAAAGCACTCACCTCATAGTTCTCCTTTAAAATGTATTTTAAAGGGAGCAATCAGTCTAAAATATTAGTTACTGTATATTACATAGACAGAATTACAAAAAATATTTAAAGTGGAAGTGAATACTTTTTTTAAATTTGTTTTTATTGCTGGGGGTTATTATTGCAGTCCATGATGTGAATGCTGGGGGTTATTATTGCAGTCACTGACACCAATGCTGGGGATTATTATTGCAGTCCCTGACACCAATGCAGAGGGTTATAATTGCAGTCCCTGACGCCAGTGCAGGGGGTTATTATTGCAGTCACTGACACCAATACTAGGGGTTATTATTGCAGTCCCTGACGCCAATGCTAGGGGTTATTATTGCAGTCCCTGACGCCAGTGCAGGGGGTTATTATTGCAGTCACTGACACCAATGCTGGGGGCTATTATTGCAGTCCCTGACACCAATGCTGGGGGTTATTATTGCAGTCCCTGACACCAATGCAGAGAGTTATTATTGCAGTCACTGACACCAATGCTGGGGGATATTACTGCAGTAACTGACGCCAATGCTGGGGGTTATTAATGTGGTCCCTGACACCAATGCAGGGGGTTATTATTGTGGACACTGACACCAAAAAATGGGACTATTTCCACTCCCACTTCAGTGTGCATAAAAATCACAGCTGAACTTTGGGTGTTGATGTGGGCTGCCTAACCAGTCACAATGTACCACAACAGTCGAAAAATTAGCTGCTGTTGTGTGTGGCCATCTGGAAATGTTGGCACTTGAGGTCCCCTGTAATTTTCAAGTTGACCACCACTGTTCTAACCCTTTCCTTTTTTATTGAAGAGTTTAGGCTTTAGATACAATTACATATACTATTTAAAACTAGATGGTGTCAACTATGCACTTGCAGGACCCGCTTTGCTTCTTTTGACCCTACAACCTCCATTCACTTTAGTCAAAAACTTGTCCACCGCCTGACATTTAATTTAGGTTAAATGTAATTTCAACTGATATCATATGTAGAAACATCATTTGGCACTTTGCATCAATTAACTTTGTAAAACATTTAGGCCTAAATTTGCATGAAACATTTCTTTGAGGAGAGGTCAGAAAATCAGACCACATCATATCATATTTTTTTCAGCAAATTTCCATTTGGGCTAAAGACAAATAAAAAGTCTGTAAATCCTCCCTGTCATCCTCCTTTCCAATAAAAAGTCACTTATTTCATTTTTAATATAACATGATTTATAATTATTACAGTACAATTTAATATCATTCAGGTCCTGGTCATGTTATGATGTACAGTATATGCTTCTTTTGCTGTACTCCTTCCTCACCCCCACTATAAATTTAAAAAGCTTAGCTTTACATAAAATGGTTACATTGGCCGGGCTTCTGATTACCTATAGTAGAGTTGGGCTGTTACAATGTAAACATATCTATCTTATCTATATTTCATTCAAAATCCTTTTTTTTAATGAATAGTAATACTGCAGAGTTAACAGATGCCTACTACCTTACCCTGAAAAAGCTGCAAATACTGACTTTCTAAACACTGATATATGTTTAGGGCTAAGCACACCCATCTTCTTGGTAAAAAAAAACAACATTATTTTTACCTTGAAACTCCAGAAGTAAAGGTGTTTTAAGGGTCCACAGTCTGACTTTCACAGACTTTATAGATACAGGTATGGTATCTTATGGGGTTTTCTTTGTACCAATATTCTGATGTAATGTTTTCCCTGGCTAACCAGAATCCATATCTCCAAATATTCTGGCAAGCCTGTACTAAGTTGCTATATACACGTTCAGGCCCGCAAGCTGAATGAGAAAAAAAAGCTCAATTTTCCCATCCACACTAAATGGGGGGATTCTCCCCAGTTGGCTATTGTATTCTGACAGCTGGCACCCGCCACTCTCAGACTATATAAACAGTGACTGCAGCTCCTTTGACAAAAGTCAATTTGACCCCATTGTTCCTCCGTACCCAAGATTTTTCACTCCCAGTAGGAAAAAACATCTGGAAGAAGCCAGACTGCATCCAGGGACAAGCATCTATGCCAAACTGCAGGTAATCTTTCTATGTATGACTGCCGCTGACAGATGCGGCCGCTGTCAGCCTGCCATTAACTTGAATGGGCATCTCTATGGACCCTCCTGAGATTCCTGATGCGAGAATCCGCAGGAATCCCCAGCCACACATAATAGCCCCATATGCATGAGGCCTAATGGTTCATATGTGACTTCCTGTTATCATCTTCTTGTACCTATGTGCATTTGAGGAATAATTGGAGGAAGCAGGGACGGAATAACTGCACGTGCAGTGCAGGGTGTAGCAATATCTAAAATAGCCATGATCTCAGTTACACAGCCTTCATAAAAACTACATTTGGGGTATACTAATCAGGGGTGCCCGACGCCGGGTGACACACGGAGTGGAGATCGGGTGACACTACGCGTGTGCGCAATGACATCATAGCGCATGCGCGGTCATCTAATTGACCCCTGCTGGCAGCCATCTTGGTGATGGACGCCGGCAGAGAGAGGAGAGGAGGGGACGTTTACCCGATGGGATGAGGTATCCCGCCGGGTCCCCTCCTTTCTCCAGACACTATCGGGCTCTCGGTCCGTGACCGACTTGCCTCTAGCAGACAACTTGAAACATAATTTTGCTTCTTACTTTTGGCCGATCCACATGGCCTGTTGGAACTGAGATGGTCTGTACCAGGAAAAAAAAAATCTTTTAGAATACAACATGAGCTGTTTTCGCCTTTATGTTTAAAATTGTAATGTGCTAGAGGAGGTGGTTGCAGACACATTTTTGAGAGTGTCGTAAGCCAAGAAAAGTAGGCAAATGTGTTTACTGGTTATATTTAGTGAATGTTGTAAAACAAAATCCTAATATTAATTTAGGCCATAGCTTTCTAAGTGTACCTTAATGCGGGAGTTGGATGCAAATATCCTCTCTCGAGGAAGAGGGATGCCTGGGGGAGCAAGACAAATCAACAAGGGTAGCCGGATTAGCGCCTATAGGCATCAAGTGTTAAGAAAAGGGATGCTACTATAATATAGCCTGAATTAAGATTTCGGAGACCCCTTATTTCTAAATCGCTGTTTTAAAAAATAATTCTACATAGATGGATAAGTAACTCATAGCCCTGATATTCCATCTCTTGTCTTCCCCTTCTGTTTTGCCTTTGATATTCTCCTCCTGCCTCTATAACTGCTCATACTCCCACGCCGCATCTATCCTTAGGAAGTCTGCTTTACCTCATCTGCTTCCACAACATGTACATCATCAATGAAAGCTCGGAGATTGCTCACCTCCACTATTTCCTGAACTCCCTGCTGCACAGGTCTTTCACAGAACCCCCTGAAATACCTCTCTGTTGTCTGCAAATCACAGACACCAACAAACAGTGCACTCTCATGCATCTCAGATTGACAGCTGTGTAGCAATGATGCTCAGATCATGTGGGCAGGTCTCTGCTAAAGTCCTGTAAGACCAAAATGCAGTGGGCTGAGCTTGCAGAAGCTTTGCTATGCTGCCAGAGCAGTGGCAGTGAATGTTCCTGATCTGCTCTCCATCTACAAGAGAAGCATCCTACTTGCATGTCGCTTTCCAATTCCAGTGCGTTCCTGCTAAACGAGGTAAACATTCACTTCTAAAGATTTTCTGGGGATGTTGCCAGTTTCTGAGACACTGACTTTTTTCTTTCTTCGTAAAGTAAATGACATCTGTGTTTTCCTAGTCATTTTTATTATTTTGATTAGTTGCAAACTCATTGCCTGAGATAATAAAAATCAACAGGCTCTGCTATATAGTGTGTTGCTGTATCCTCTGCATCTAAAAGCAATGTATTGCTGGAGTGTTTTAAACTGTATAGTTCATTTGGGAAGCATTCTAAGGGACAGTGAGGTGCATTTGCAGATAAAGAAAAAGGTGCAAAGAAAATGAGATTAGTGGATATTACTAGGGCAGGTTAAGAAAAGAAAGCTGATACTGGATTGGTCACCCCAGCACCTTTACTATTCTTGCTGCGCTCTACCTTTTTATAGGTCAGTCCCAGTGTGTGCTTCGATGAACTAAGAGGATATAGTCTGAGAAGTATTTTGAATTACTTTTTATATTTTCAAAACACAATATGCTCAGCTTATAGATCAGTCTCTATGTGTGCTTTGATGAACTAAGAAGATGCAGTCTGAGATGTTTTTTAAATGTACTTTTTATATTTTCAAAACAATATGCTTAGCTTCTTGCAAGAAATGCTGAAACGGGTGGGCTTAGCTGGTACACATGTAACCTTTTTAATGCTGTGCAAAACTCATTAAAAAATAGTAAGGAATACAACTGTCAACATTGGACATTTACAAAACAAGCTATTTTTTCTATGAATCACTGAACTAGATATTCTGTATATCTTCTTTACTAAGATGATAAAAAACACATTTACAATTGAAAGGGCCATATGACTGCTTTAAGCTCTCAATAACACTGGACATATTGTCATAGATTTTGCTACATTTTCAAAAGCAAACAAGGCAAAATCCATTATTTTGCATAGGACCTGTTCACATCTTTGCCTTGCAGTGAGTTTTTGGGTCAGTGCATTTGGATCAGTTGACTTGCACTTTGCTATTCAAGCCAATACAATTGTTAAAAAAATGCGTTGCTTGTCTAAAACTCACGTCAGCAATGTATATAAAGAGACGTGTTACAGTAGGAATGACCCCTTAGCAGTATTATTTATTAAACTGAGATGTCTGTGTGCAGACTATACCATGCATCTGTTTTTATATCGAGAATAATGAATACAGTTTTCTGTGGCATTAATCACTATGTTTTTTGAAAGATATTGGCATGAGTGAATTGAAAATGTAGTGTACCTATATATTTCAAGATGTCAATCAGGGTGTTCTGGCACTGGGATCTTGGCGCTGTATGCTTTGGCATTGAACCTTAAGGAAGAGGATCCCAGCTCATGATGACAATAGTATTCAATGGAATAGGTTTAATTAGTGTTAGGGCTAAGTTTAGGGATTAGGTTAGTGTTAGGCTTAGGGGTTGTGTGTTATAGGGCATGAGTAGAACTATGGCCAAGCTATGGACATTCAACTATTTACATTTACTTACCAAGCAGTCAAAAACAAGCCCTCACTTACCGCTGTAGCTGCAGATACTATGGAGCAATTCATCCTCAACTTTTACAAGAGATCTAGTGAAGTCCTGCAAGTGGTGACTCTCTGTTCTGTTCTTTTCCCTCTTTTTGTGCACCTGCTCGGTGTTTACATTACAGATTTGAAGTCTTGTGGGCTACCAACTCACTGCTGGCAGGGGGAACAAAACCACCAATGGAGAGAAAAAGAAAGTGAAATTATTTTTTCTCAGAAATTTGAGGATGAATGACTCTATGGTACCTGCAGTTACAGAGGTCAGTGAGGGCTTCTTTTAAAGCATTTTTACTTCTTATTAGAATATGTAAATAGTTGAATGTCAGTAGCCTAACAATAATTCTACTGTATGTGTTAAGGACACACTTTAGGGGTTAACTGTTAGGGGAAGAAGTTACGTGTTAAGAGCGCTCTTAAATTGTTAGTGTTAAGGCTAGGGGATTAAGCATTAGTAGGTAGGTTAAAGGTTGAGTGTTTTCGGGGGAGGGGGGTTAAACAGGAACAGGTTAGGGGGATTTAGAATTAGGAACAGGTTAATTATTCAGTGCTAGGATTAAGTGTAAGGAATGAAAGGCAGGTTAAGGGTCAAATGTTAGGGCAAGGGAGCTGGGGCATTGAGGGACAGTTTAAAGCTCAAATGAAAATTCTTTTAAAGTTATGTAAATTTAGGGTGCAGTATGACAGTAAACAAAGGTGGCATTAACAGCACACTTTCCCTTAAGGTATAAATATTATTTGAAGCAATTTATAGTTACATTTATAGTTACATAAAAAGTAATGTTCATTCACAGGAATCAGCAATTTTTCCCACATTAAATGTAATTTTTACAATCATTAGACAACCAATGTGCCAGTGAACAACAGTGTGTACTATTATGTTAACCTGAGCACATGCAAAATATTTTAATGATTAGACCTCAGGTCAGCCCCAATGCATGTACCTTCAGACCTCAGATCAGCCCTGATTCATGCACATCCAGACCTTAGTTTGGCCTAAATTCATACACCTTCAGATTTCAGGTTAGCCCCAATTTATGTACCTCCAGACCTCAGATTAGCCCCAATTCATGTACCTTCACACCTCAGATCAGCCCCAATTCATGCACCTTCAGACCTCAGCTCAGCCCCAATTCATGCACCGTCAGACCTCAGATTAGCCCCAATTCTTGCACCTTCAGACCTCAGATCTACCCCAATTGTTAGGGCTTTTCCCCATAGTTCCAGCCAAATTCATGCACCTTCAGACCTCAGCTCAGCCCCAATTCATGCACCTTCAGACCTCAGATTAGCCCCAATTCTTGCACCTTCAGACCTCAGATCAGCCCCATTTCATGCACCTTCAGACCTCAGGTCAGCCCCAATTCATGCACCTTCAGACCTCAGCTCAGCCCCAATTCATGCACCTTCAGACCTCAGATTAGACCCAATTCATGCACCTCCAGACCTAAATCAGCCACGATGCATGAACTTTTAGACCTTAGATCAGCCCATACCCTGTAATTAATATTTTAGCTCAAGAAGGATGAATCACAGAAACCACCAACACCTGCTTGTCTTTCTGCAATCACACTGTGTTCCCCCTGCTCTGAAAACACTCCTCTCACTAACGCTCTGTGGCTCCCACACTTCCATGACTACCCAGCTGATTCATGATGCCCAAAGTGATGCCCAGTAGTGTGCTTGGAAGATATTCATGAGCCACCATGAGCCACCACTAGAGGACACAGCTTTACCACCTGACAGGAGGAAGTGTCTTCCATGCAGGAGGAGCAACAGTCAATGGCAGCGGGTGCCACTGGATAAAGCATTCTGTGGGTGCCTGGATATGTGTTCTAGGGGTTGCCAACCCTTGATTTCAGTTAGAATGTGTGGAATTAAAATTCATGATTTGTATTTAAGGTAGAATATTATATTAGATGTCTTTAATATCCTTTGATATCAATATCTTTTCACTTAAAAGTACATCCAAAGAAACCTGATCTGTTTCTAATGGTTTATTGATTGGTATTTTAGTGTTGTATTTCTGCCCATCATCTTCTGACAGTAATGTGCTGCTCAATATTATACTGTTTTTCCAGAAATGAAGCATATAGATAGAGCAATAATACCACTGTATTATCCACTCTATAATGATCCAATACATGGAATTTAAAGGTACATCAACTCATACAAGTTAAAGGAGAACTATGAGGTGAGTGCTTTTCACTCACCTCATAGTTCTAGCCGACCTGTGACAATGAGACTGTCACAGGTTGGCTCAGTAGATCGGGAGGTGAGCGAACACATACCGGGTTCGCTCGCCTCTCGATCCTGTCACGGCTCTCTGCCGTGACAGGGGAGGGGCTGGATTCCCCTCTCCCCGCTCCGATCTGCCAGCGCTGACTGGCGGAACAGACGGGGGAGGGGGCGGGTACAGCTGGCTCTGCCTCTAGATAGGCAGAGCCAGCTGTCACTCACGCAGCTGGGCGGATCCCGTCAGCTAAGTCGTGATCCGCTCCGGCTGCGGCGTCTCAGTATACCGCGAGCTGTAGCTCGCGGTATACTGAGCTTAGGGTAACGGGAGGACGCTAGTTTGTGTCCTTCCGTTACCCTAAGGAGAACTATGGGGAAAAACACTGACCCCATAGTTCTCCTTTAATGTATAATTTTTTTCTATTTGCACAGATTATATTTTACCCACTGAAGTAAAGTAAATCTATACTGTCAGAGATACAGTATGTGTACTGCCATTGTTGATCTCCTTCAGGGAATGCCAATTGCCTGTCTTTCTCTTGGTTACTTTGCTCTGAGTTGCTAATCCATATTCCATTGCATGCACGAAGCAAGTAAAGTCAGAACTCCTGATCTTCATACTCATTTGGGTTAGGGACTCAAAAAGTATTCAAGCCGTAGCATTTTAGAAGAAGAGGTCAAGGTGGCAGCCCACGTACTTTCCAAAGTACATGTTTTTTGTAATTGTAAGGCAATGCAGATTCCAGCTTATGGTCTAGCTTTCTATCCTGAAGACTGTGATCCCCGTATACAGGTCATCTTCTTTCCCACTCTGAGCCACATCCAGCTCTGCTTCTGATAACTGAGATCAATGATAAATAGCTGCTTTTCTTGCAGACAGCCAGTCTTATTGTTTCCCCTCGTGTCATTATTATGCCACTGCTTTAAGTATAGAAGCCTCTGTAAGGACCGTTGGTTGACACTTTTGACTGCCAATGGGCCACGTTGACTCTGGACCCATGACATGCTGGGTCCAGAGTCTTCTCTCTTCCTCATTGCAGAGAAGGAAGGTGTCCACGTTACTAACTGCGTCCTCTCACACTTCACAAGACTGCAGAAGATCACTGGTCTAGAGCTGCAGCTAACGATTATTTTCAAAATCGATTAGTTAGCCGATTATTAAGTTCGATTAATCGGTTAATCAGATAAACAATAAAATACATTTTAAAAAATGGCTCCAGTGATGGACTACTAGTTTGTATTGAGATTGTAGTCCATCACAGGAGCCAGCTTTGGAGCGGTGGAAGTAAAAAAAAAAAGTGTGGTGTGCAATATAGTGAAATGGAAATTTTAAAGTTATACAGCAATCAATGCAGAATGGCACCGGCTATAGAGGACTACAAAACCCAGCAATTGTACATTATACAGCGCAATGCAGAATATCACCAGCTATAGAGGAGCACAACAAATCCCAGCAATAGTACATTATAGCTGGGGGTATTCTGCATTGCGCTGTATAATGTACTGTTGCTGGGTTTTGTAGTCCTCTATAGCTAGTG
>NW_017308279.1:4051-13193 GCF_000935625.1 Nanorana parkeri | reverse complement strand
CTCCTCCTTACTACATCTCCCCGCGTCCCTGTGCCAATCGTGGATGTGGGCGGGTGGTGAGTGTGAGGCGGGAAGGAGGTGCGGCGTGTAGAGCGTGGATGCGGGCGGGCGGGTCTGGCAGCGGTGAGCGTGAGTTGAGGAGGTGGTGCGGCGCGCAGCGTGTGTGGAGCCGTGAACAGGGCCAACTGATCGGAAGCCGATTAATCGATTATTGAAAAAGTTGACAACTTTTTCAATAATCGATTATAATCGATTATGTCGATTAGTTGTTGCAGCCCTACACTGGTCCCCACTCCCACAAAAGCACTGGAGAGTGTCACTTGATGGTGGACTGAGTCAAAAAAGGTTTTGTTTTTGTTAAATGTGCATATGGATGAGAAAGAGGGATAGGGGGGAGTTTACATATAATAAAGTCGCTTCTGTGTTCTCTGTATCTGTATTTATTTTCGCTTTAAGCAACACAACCCATGTTTGTTTGAAATGCTGACCATCCCTTTGCTGAAGGCATAAATCAAGTTATAAGTACTAGTTACATGTCAACAAAACGTTAATGATTAAATAGTAATTTTTATATCTGCCTAGAGAGGGCCATCCCTATAATGAAGCAGCCTGAGGCAGTTGCCTCAAGCGGCATCTCATTTGGGTCACATGGAGGGGACTGCAGGTGTGCCGTCCCCTTTCCAGCCAGAGTGTCCCAGGTTTCTAAGAGCTCTTAGCAACCTGCAATGCTCTTTCCAGCCTCCCACCCAGCTCACTGACCTCACCGGTTGCCAGATGCTGAGTGTCCCACCCAATCACCTCCCCCCAAGACCCCAAGACCTGCACGGCCAACATACACCACCCCACCGGACCTTCATTGCCGGCACCTAGCTTCGTGCCCCCACGGACCTGCACTACCAGAACACACACCAGCCCCCCCAGCCTCAGGCAGCAAGAGATGTAGGGACGCCCCTGTGCCTAGAGTTTGGCTTTAATGACAGCTATTGTGATTTTATCATTCTACCTGCCCCTGGTTGTACCAAGTTACACCTCTAGACACCTAGGTGTCACTGAGGTGGTAACTGGACAAGAGGAGAGTTGGGGAAACTGTGGAAGTCAGAAACAACAAGCAGTTCTTGATAAGTGACTAATAAATTGGTCACGTTTGAACATATGATGTGCTGGCAATTTCTACGATTTCTGAAATACAAACAACTGCATTATCCACTGTGACTCATTTCAGCACTCACATAAAAGGTTGCGAAGCTGTTTGGAGTGCACCACTCTCTCTTCAGTGCAGCCAGGAAAGCCGATCCCTTGTAATAAAGTGAAAATAGGTCAATGGTTCTTGTTCTTAAACAGTACTCTTAAACTTTAAAATGGTTGACATAATTAATAGTAAAATAAGTGGGTTTTCTCACTTCAGCACAGCTGTGGTGTTTCCTGGGTGGCATTATCAGTTCACTGGGTGAATTTTACTGTGGAGTTTCTTTATATCAAAGAGCTTTTTTCTCTTTGTTATTTTGGTACTGATATAAAAACGATCATCTAATTATTTCTTCTTTAGTAAGAGCTTTAAAAACAACATTGTGAATGTTTGGGACATAAGGAATCTTTAACCTCTGGCAGTAGTTATGTGGTAGGACTGCAGGGTTTCCTTGCTTGTGGAGTGTACAATCTGTTTAGCTGTATGATCTTGTCCATGCAGCTCTCCAACACTGTAATCTAACCTAAATCTGGCACAATGACATCATCCTTAAAATTGACCTTTGCTGGGAACTGGTGCAAATGGAGTGTATTACCCAGGGATTCTGCAGTCAAGAAAGCTTTTAGGTGTCATAAACATTTATTTGTACAAACTCCTGTAGGTCTAGTGAGGCAGAGGATATTCTTTACTGGTGGTATTGGATGCATTAAAGAGAATATGAATTTTTAATTCTGATTGATTTATGGGGAGTGGTGGAATCGTATCTCTCAAGTGGAAAGCTGCAGTTTGTAAACTGAAAATAGAGTCACAGTGCAAAAATACGTTTGATATAAATACTTATTTTAGAATCCGTAGGCATAAATTTAATTTGTACATTTAAAAAAAAAAAATGTCATTCAAGTCGTTAAATGTCTGTGCATGGTTAAGTGGATAATAAATCCTAGTATTAAAAACCCATGAGAGCCAGATAATGGAGTCTTCCACTCAGAAATATCTCATGATGAAACATTCAAGAAGGAAAATAAAGGTAACAAACAAACAAACAAACAAACAAACACAAAACCACAAGAAAGTCCCAGGCAGGGTTAGAAAAAAAGCTGTTTTTTTTACAACCAAAGAAACTGTTTTAAAAAAAATATATGCTAGAAAAAGGACAACTCTATTTTGTGATGCACTGTGAAGAAAGACATACACTATATTGCCAAAAGTATTTGGATGTCTGCCTTTACACGCACATGAACTTTAATGGTATCCCAGTCTTAGTCCGTAGTGTTCAATATTGAGTTGACCCACCCTTTACCGCTATAACAGCTTCAACTCTTCTGGGAAGGCGTCCACAAGGTTTAGGAATGTGTCTATGGGAATGTTTGACCATTCTTCCAGAAGCGCATTTGTGAGGTCAGGTACTGATGCTGGACGAGAAGGTCTGGCACGCAGTCTCCGCTCTAATTCATCCCAAAGGTGTTCTATCGGGTTAAGGTCAGGACTCTGTGCAGGCCAGTCAAGTTCCTCCACCCCAAACTTGCTAATCCATGTCTTTATGGACCTTGCTTTGTGCACTCGTGCGCAGTCATGTTGGAACAGGAAGGGGCCATCCCCAAACTGTTCCCACAACCGCCAAACCCAGACACGTCCATCGGATTGCCAGACAGAGAAGTATGATTCGTCACTCCATAGAACACGTCTCCACTTCTCTAGAGTCCAGTGGTGGCGTGCTTTACACCACTGCATCCGATGCTTTGCATTGCACTTGGTGATGTAAGGCTTGGATGCAGCTGCTTGGCCATTGAAACACATTCCATGAAGCTCTCAATGCACTGTTGTTGTGCCAATCTGAAGGCCACACGAAGTTTGGAGGTCTGTAGCTATTGACTCTGCAGACAGTTGGCGACTTCTGTGCACGGTGCGCTTCAGCATGTGCTGACCCCACCCACCCCATTTTACTTGGCCTACCACTTTGTGGCTAAGTTGCTGTCGTTCCCAGTTGCTTCCCCTTTGTTATAATACCACTAAGTACCACTAGATGACCGTGGAATATTTAGTAGCAAGGAAATTTCACGGATGGACCTATTGCACAGGTGGCAACCTATCATGGTACCACGATTGAATTCACTGAGCTCCTGAGAGCGACCCATTCTTTCAAAAATGTTTGTAGAAGCGTCTGCATGCCTAGGTGCTTGATTTTATATACCTGTGGCCATGGAGGTGATTGTAGCACCTGAATCCAATGATTTGGAGGGGTGTCCCAATACTTTTGGCAATATAGTGTATGCACAACTTATAATAACTAATGTATTAAATCCTTTCCGCTTTCAGTCTGTCATTTCTCCGGCTGTTTTGGCCAGAGAAGAAGCTGATGAAGCACGATCTGATCTAATAGACCCCTGATGTCTCCATAAAGCGGACCTGCTACCTCCTCTTATATAAGTTAAGCGTAAAAACAAAAAAAAGCCTAAAAATGTAAAGTCACATATAAAAAAACCACAAAACATTTTTGAAGTCCCCTGCCCCCACATACACGTACATGCAAACGCAAACACGCGTCAGGTGCGCCTACATGCGCAAAGGATTGCCCCTCATTTTACATCCCACGAACGTTGGAGTGAGAGCAAACATTACAGTGCCATCAATCACTGTTAACACTAAATTGTTAAAAAGCTTTAGGTTCATAACCTATGGGCAATGTTGGGCATTATAGTATTTTTTCCAATTTCATGGGCACGCACAATTTTAGGATTTCACATGTTTGGTATCTACTGTATGTACCCGACGTAACCCCATCTTTTATTATTATATTTGATTGTATTTTATTCTGTTTCTGTGAGCTAAAATAAATGTTAGTGTATTTTATCCTAAAAATATTGGTTGGATAAACATTTGCGCAAATATTGTGGAACATAAAAAAAATTGCAACAATATTGTATGGGAGTTTGAAGCTGTTTTCTAGCCAAAAAATCCGATTTTATCATGTGCGTGCAAAAATTGAGAAATAGCTCTGAACGCCAAGTGTTTAAAGCAGTACTAAAGTCTCACTGTGAAGAATTTCAAGGAGGTAGATTTTTTTGGGTGAAAAAAAGACATGCAAAGTCTATTTTGCCAAAATTAGAAAATACCCCTTACAATTCTTCTTTGTGTGTGCACACTGCACAGCAAATCACAGAGAATAAGTGAGGGTGGATATGGCGTTATTGGACGGAGCAGCGCCTGGATCCTGAACCTGTTACTGCAAGAAGAGGGAACACCGACAGGCAAGTGTTCCATGTGCATAAACTTTACTTACATGAACATTGTGGCTAAAGTCCCCCTTACCCATCTTTACAGTCTGCTCAGATCTAATTAAAAATCTATAACTCACGCCTTAACTGAAACCCTAACCCCCTTTTTTTTTATAGATACACAGGACCTTGTCTAATTTCTATAAAATGTTATCTAAATATAACTAATTGTACAATCAAATGATAATACAGATGTAATCAAAACTTTTCAACCCCCATTGCAAATCAGGTATCGGCAAAATTTACAAACTTTCAGTTGTTTACAATCAACGTCATCATTGAAATAGGTCAACGCAACAAATGTTTCATGTGGTTTCCCCAAATTGAACTGAAAATGCAACTTTTAATGACTTTTGCAGTCTCAAAATTATTCAACCCCTTCATGGTAAGCATTTTTAGTACTTAGTAGAGTACCCTTTTGCTCTTATGACCTGCTGCAAAGGAGATACATAGCTAGACACCAGCTTCTGGCAGCGTTCCTGAGGAATCTTAGCCCATTCCTCATGAGCAATGGCCTCCAGTTCACCAATATTCTTGGGTTTGCGTGCTGCAACCGCCATCTTCGAATCCCACCAGAGATTTTCTATGGAGTTCAAGTCAGGTGACTGTAATAACCACTGGACTTCTTCTGCAACCTTGGTGGAATTTGAGGCATGCTTGGGATCATAGTCCTGTTGGAAGGTCCAATGACGCCCAAGCTTCAGCTTGCTTACAGACGGCATCTCCTATGATTTCCTGATACTTTTATGAATCCATCTTGCCTTCCACACGCTACAGGTTTCCAGTGCCAGAAGATGCAAAGCAGCCCCGGAGCATCACTGAGCCACTACCATGCTTAACTGAAGGCAGAATGTTCTATTCAGCATATGCTTCAATCTTCTTCCTTCATACATACCGCTGATCCAAAGGGCCAAAAAGTTCTAGTTTTGTTTTATTGCTTCACAGAACAGAACCCCCAAGCCTCTGTGGCTTATTTATATGATTTTGAGCATATTGGAGCAGACTTTTCTTGTACATTTGGGTCAGTAGTGGTGTACGTCTTGGAGTTCTAGCATGGAAACCTTCTGCGTTTAGTATGCGCCTTACTGTGCAAACTAAAACTTCAGTGCCCATTACCTCCAAGTCTTGCTGCAGGTATTTTGCAGTCACTCGAGGGTTTTTCTTAAACTGCCTTCTCAGAAATCTGGTTGATAGCTTTCTTTTTCTGACCCATCCAGGAAGTCAAAGCATTGTTTGAACTTGTAAACTATGCTTCCAAAAGTGTCATTTCAGTGCCTTCGCTATTCTTTTGTAGCCTGTTCCTTGTTTGTAAAGGGCGATGATTGCTTTTCTTAACTTTTTTGACCATTCTTTTGACTTAGCCATGCTTCTAACATGCAGTCAAATGTGACACTCAACAAACCCCATTTACTAAACCAGTTTAAAGTACAAAAGATGTACAAACTGCAGTAACTTGTAGAAAGAGAATTTATTTACAGATAGGATTTTAGGCTGAAATCTATTTGGTGACTATGGGTTACTAAGAATTTTCATTGCTTCTTATATTACCCTATGGATTAAAGCTGAACTTCAGTATAAGCAAATGTTTCAATACAAGAGGCGTGTGTATTCTTACTTGAATCTTGGCGTGCAGTATGGTGTGAAACTTGCTGTAATAAAGTCCAGTCACTACTGCTCTCCTTGTGCAGGGTGACTGGTCTTGTACTAAGGATGCACCGATACCTATGCTAGTATCAGTATTTGTGCCGATACTGAGTATTTGAGCGAGTACTTGTACTCGCCCAAATGCTCTGATACCTACCCCCGGTACTGGAACTTCCGGTCAGAGGGAGATTTCCTCTGACCAGCAGTGCTGCGACGGAACATGGAGCCGGCTTCCTGGCCAATCAGGAAGCCGGGCGGCAGGTAATGATTCACTGCCCGGCTTCCTGATTGGCCGGGAAGCCAGCTCCATGCTATTTGGCTGGCTCGATGCTGATTGGCTGGGAAGCTGGCTTTGTGGCCATTCAGCATGGAGCCTGCCAAAAAGCAAGGAGACAGCTTCCCAGCCAATCAAGAAGCCGAGTTTTGTGTCATTACCCGCCACCTGGCTTCTTGATTGCCCGGGAAGCCGGCTCCATGCTAGCGGAAGTAATGGTATCGGTACACAGTATGCGACGAGTACCGAAATATAAATATCAGTACTCGTACTCAATACCAAAAAAATGGTATCGGTGCATTCCTATCTTGTACCCACCAATCCTGTAGTTTTCTGCAGGCAATGTGTAGTTGGTGGGCCTTCAAGGTCCCTCCCACAGCTCTGCTCTTTGCACAGGCTATCACAGTGGTGATGTCGTTATTTGGTTTGGGCCCCTTTTGCAGCACTTACTGCAATTACTTTTGCACGATATTCTAATTATTCGAGTTTCACCTGTATATAAATGAAAGTTTTGTGCCTGGAGTTCCGCTTTAACTGTGATTATATATAGCATTCTAAATGAGTTTATAATGTCAGCGCTTTAGTAGCACTAAATAATCCATTGAGCTGAAAGTCTTGTGTCAAACACCTCTACTTCTTCTCTGTACTGCCTGTGCTAAGTATGTCAGAAGATTTCCCTAAAGAATTGAATTGGAAAATCTTTTGATCACTAGAAGATTATATAGAGCAGTCTGGATGCAGAAGTGTGGAAATGCTTGGAGGAAAATAATGATGCTATTATGAGTGTATAGAGGAGAGGAGTTCTTTGGGGCCGGCGTGAGCAGCAGTGAAACCAGTTTTTGGTCACCATTTTCAATCTTTTTGGTGCCTTTACTGCTCATGTCTACCGGAGGATTTTGTGACTTATCATTCAAATACCAGTGACAGTCATGTGATTCTGTTTGTGAGTTTGAAATTGGAAGTGATGTCTTCAAGTATTGTATGTTTGCAGCTTTGCATGTTTATTTGGCCGAGATGCAGTTATGAGTTTGTAGTGTCCATCTTCCTCGGTCAGCACTATCCCAGCACAGGATAACACTAGCCAGTGGCGCATGCCCCAGCATGCACCACTGGCTATTGTTCAATAGTGATTGGCTGGAGAGGGATATCCACACCTAGCAATCCCATTGGTTGCTCTGTTCTGTCACCAGGGCATACCCTGCAGTACCTCTGGCAGCAGGCAGATGGCAAGCAATGATAGATTGTTTAGGGGGAAAACCACATGAACTCAGATTATAAATAGGTATCAGACCACAAACAGTCTGATAAACACCAAATGTAATAGCACCCTTTCCACTAGGGCGCTACAAGTCCAATACTCTTACCTGCAAATTTTGCTTTTGTTTTCTTTGTTTAACAAGAACAAGACCATGCAGGCATTAAACGTTTGCTTTTCAATGTATTACACAATGGCCAGTTTATCTTCAGCTTTATGCTTCCAATTTACACATACATAGATGTGAATATCTGCTTGTGCGATGACCTATGAAATGACCTATGATGTGAGGATGTTTTTACCACTTCTGCTTCTGTGAGTTTTATGAATGTTTTTTTGTTTTTAGAAAAAGCTAATTCTCAGTATTGGAATCTGTTTCTCTGCATGATGTTAAGCCCTAGAACTGGTGATGTGATGGTTTGATCACACTTTAGAAGAAGAATAGCATGGGACAGCAGCACATCTTCTTTTGGTCTCTGGATTGGAAGCCCTTTCATCTTTATCAGGGTCGTACTGTGTCTAGTGAGAAGAATCCAGTTTGTGGAGTACAATGAATGACTATATAACTGGAATGCTTGTTTTTTGTTTTGTAAACTGATTGATACACAGGTCTGGATTTCATACTAGGCCGCATAGGCCATGTCCTAGGGTATCATGGTGGCCAGTGGCGGTGAAATGCTGCCTAGACGTGTTAAAAATGATGCTGGTCTCTGCAGCTGGCTGCTTATCTCAGAGACTAATGGCGGCCAAACCCCTTTCTTCCTCCTGCACAATTTTGCAGGCCTTCTCCTGCACTACTTACTGTAATGTCATATGGTGGGTGTGCCCACATGCACCGCCTGTTCAGCTCCAAGCATCCCATCATGTATTGACTTAACTCTTTGCTGCCTGGCCGCCTTTGGCTAACACCCTCTGGGATACTTTGAGTACGTGGCTCTCAAGGTACTTATGGCCTTGAGCAGAATCACTGCACCTCACCACTTCGTGTCAGAGTCCACCTCTGAGAGCAACCTGTCTTGGCCTGACCAGTATTACCAGTGATCTTCCCTTCTTACACTCCTTTAGTTGTTACTGCAGCAATTCAACCCCCGATCTAGAGGTTGGGGGAAGGATCAGTCCACACAGAGAGTCTTTTCAATGGTTTACTAAAAACTTCTTCATCTGTACAATATATTACATCCTTCAGTCATCCACTTCCTTGGTGACGGCACAATCCACATAAACACATAATAGATACCAATTAAAGTAAGAGATGAGAATAGTGGAGGTGTAGTCCAGAGCCATAGAGAGGTTTTGCCCAGAGTGCTGCATCCTTCCTTGAGGAGGAGAGTAGTTCCTTAAAAAAAATGTAAACAGTCCTGCTCCTTTCTTCCCTTGCTTCCCCCCCTGAGGGGAAGCTGACAGAAACAGTGACTGCATATTTGTAGGCCTGGTCCTTTCTTCTTCGTACTATTAATTTTTCTCTCAGCCCCCCTAACGGCTCTCCACCAAATATATATATATATATA
>NW_017308279.1:0-4020 GCF_000935625.1 Nanorana parkeri | reverse complement strand
TATATATATATGACAAAGCCCTAACCATAGAGCACCTAGAGGACAGAGCTACCGTTTAAAGCCACAGTGGCTCCTATGGTCACAAACATGAACTACTATCGCTATCGCCATCTAGTGGGCAGATTGGGGAACTAAACTCTATCAATCCTGCCCACTACCTTACAATACTACTATACTACTATGGTTTGTCTATACAAGGGAAAGCAACAGGTTGATTTAACTGTTGCCCTCTACATACCTTCCTTTTGCTCCTTGGGTGCTCCATTCAGTCACTGGGAGCATAGAGAAAGCAATGTGCAAGCTTCTAAGTCATTACTTGGTGCTTAAACAGGGCTGAGGACTGTCTACAGTCATGTGACACGATGCTGGAGTGGCCAATCATCAAGTACTAGTGATGTCATATGTGAGGAAGGAAAGTGAGCCAAATACATCGCCATACTGGATATGCCATTGGACTCCCTGGGCTAAGAAAGCAGTGAAGGAGCAAAGAGACAGTAAGTATAAACAGATGTGGGGTCAGCATAAAATTGAACCTGCATGGGCAAAGCACATTTTAATTTGGTTCAATTTCAGTTGCCTGCAGATTACAAATTCACATTTTGTGATTATGTTTATGTGGACCACTATAAGTGTTAATGTGTGTATGGAGGGGGAGAGCAACACAAAGCAGTTATTGGAAGTGGCAGCACAAGCTAGCTGTCATAGGCGAGGAATAAAATATAAATCCATGTCTAAGAGGATAGTTTACCTAGCAGCTATAGATTTAATGTTTGGGTGGTTTAGTGTGGATTAGCACAGAGTGTGCTTTAGACAAAAAGAAGCGCAGTGTGGTCCTCGATGCTCTCAACTACTGAAACAGAGTTGTAAAGTCCCAGCATTTACCATCCTGTTATAAAATCAGCATTGTAATAGGAACACATACTAGAGTTGTTTTTCACAATGCAATCAAAGCTTACATAAAAAGTATCTTATGTCTGCCCATCACTTTCAACCACTTCCTGGATTCCCAGTGTGCTTTGTGTCTCTTTCCCTGCTGCTTGATGTCATGCAATCTCAATTTCTCAAGACTCATCATGCATTGCTTACAACAAGCAATGATAACGTTACATTGTTCAGATGCTGAGTTGTAGTTTAGATGGCAGGCTTAGTTATAGTGGTGACACAGGGAAGTGCATATTCACAGGGCTGAGTGAAATTGTGTCAGTGCATTGAGGAAGTACATCCTAAGGACATCTTCCCTAAGTAAGCTTACTAACCTCTGGATCAGTATGGTTATTAGGAGCGGGATAGAACGTATGGTGAATTAATATAGAAATACATATTTATTTTTAGTTTTTGCCCATAGAGTCCCCTTAATTTGACACTCTGCAACCTTTCCTCGGGTGTTCCAGCAGATGTGTGTATTTTTTAATTAAAAACGATTTTTTAGGAGCTGTTTTTAGCGTTTTAGTTGCTCAGAAGTCTTGACCGCAGCACTCTAGAACTGTTATGGACTTTTAATATCTTGGTAGGGGTGTACTCAGGGCCGGCCTTAGGCCTTTAGGCGCCCTGTGCGAGAATGCCCCCAGGACGAGCTGTGTCGGCCGCACGGCGCCCTTGTTGCCATGGCGCCCTGTGCGGCCGCACTGCCCGCACACCCCTAAGGCCGGCCCTGGGTGTACTGTAGATTTGTAGTAAACCAAAGCTTTGAAATGGTCCATTTAACAAAATAATCCTTCTTTTCAAATGTTTTCCATAATTCTAGTCAGTCATTTGGACTATCAAACACATGCCATGGCAGGAATAAATGCAGATTTTTTACTTTTCCATCTGTTTTACACCTGAGCTAATTGTAAGTGTGATTATATATGATTATGTAAAATGATACAACAGAGGGGGCATGCATATATGCATGCATACATCTGTGTACAATTATTCATGGTTTGTTATAGAATACATTTAGATTAGGACAGAAGGACCTTGGTTATTTTTTTATTTTATATTACAGGTATAGAATGTATCATCTAGATTTTTTTAAAAACTTAAAAAATAAAAGTAGAGCTATATCTAAAATATATTACATTTTAATTTATTCCAGTCCTAATCAATATGCTTCCTGGTAAGCCAGTGTATCTGGATTTTACCTTCATATATTTTGGAGATTTTGAGCTGATAATTTTATGATTGGCGGACCCAGAACCTATACAGCATTTAACTGTGTTTTTGCTTCTAGGTTGCTACAGAACCTATACACATTAACATATAATTTTACTGCTACTTATTAGTATAACAAAGTGCATAAACAGGGGTGGAACAAATGGATTCCGTATCCAACAGTGCCTAATCCATCACTACCATCCCCCTCCCTGAGGCCTGGTGCAGACCTCCGCGACTTCAGGATAGTGCGGTCCTGCACAATGCAGGCAGCGATTGCTGCACGGCCCCATTGATTTCAATGGGGTGACATTCGCGCGGCAATCGCAAAAAAAAGGTATATACACCCTTTTTTGCAATACACGATGTGCCCAGCGAGACTGGCGTCCCATTGTAAAATAATGGCACCCACAGCAAGATCGGTTCACACCTTGGCGACTCCTGAACGCGGCGGCAATATGTGCGTAATCGTGCACGATTACGCACATATTGCCGCCGTGTTCAGGAGTCGCCAAGGTGTGAACCGATCGTGCTGTGGGGGCCATTATTTTAGGTGTCGCCTAGGTTAGGTGTCGCCTAGGTGTGCACCGGCCCTAAGACCCCAGTCACACTGAGCGATTTCGCTCACAAATCGCTCAAATATGAAGCTTGATGTAGCTCAATGTAGCTCTTTCAATGCATTTCAATGGAGATGTTCACATCTTGCAGCTCAATGTCGCCTGTAGCTTGTAGCTGAAGCTTGTAGCTCGAACATGACCTATTTTTTGGCGGATTTTGAGCAATTTGGCCCCAATAGACTTTGATAGACTGCCAAAAGAAGCACTATGTGGCGCGACAAAATGTACACCGTAGTTCAATGTTGCTCAAAGTCGCTCAGCTGAAAAAGCGCTTATTTTGTTCTAGCTCAGTGTGAATGGGGTCTAAGGCCTTGTTCACACCAAGCGCGTTCCAGGAGCAGAGCAGAGCAGTTACAGACCGGATCAAAACTGCGTCCAATGTATTCCAATGGTATTTTGGGCTCTAGTTCACACCGCAGCGTTCAGTTCCAGAGCATGTAAAAAAACTCCAGCAAGCCCAATTTTACCTGCTCTGGAACGCTCTGGAACGCATGCAAAACGCATCAAAACCCATGCAAACACCCTGGAACGCACTGAAAGCCCATTCTAAACTATAAAAAAAAAATATATATTTTTTTTAACCAAAAACGGCCCGGAACGCAGCAAAAACGCAGCACAACCCACTGCACTGCGTGTGCAGAAACTCATGCAGATCTGGTCTGCATTTGATGTGAACATGCCCTCAAGGACTTTGTGGCCAAAAATTCAGGGGGTACTAAATTTATCAGAACAGTTTGTACATTTTGAGTGGAAAACAAGCATTAGCATACAGAGTTCGGTGTTTTTGTCATAAATGTATACGTTGCTCAACAATAGAACTTGTTTTGTAAGCACAGGTTTTTAAAGCTGAACTCCATGCATATATAAAAAACAAAAACGAACGCAGTGCTGTATTAATTAATACATCCTTATGTGTTATTTTAATGGCTTGATTTTAGTCTATTGACTTTAGACTCTAACATTTGACTTGGCATTAGTCTCTTGCATTGTGCAAAAGAGCTCATACTGGAGTAGAGGGAAGCAGCACAAGGAGTAAATCAGTTGTGCTGCAGTGCAAAGAGCGTGATGATAAGGGGAGAGACAGAGTGACAGAGAGATGGGGTTGTCAGTCCACTGCTTCTCGTTTTACTGGTCAGTCAGAGGCTGGGGTTGGAGGGGAGACCTGTAAGTGTTAGGGAAATGCAGACGAGTGAGTTGTATGACAGAGCCGTGTACATCTCTGGATGGGCAGAAATAGACATCCTTTAGCAGGTAACTGGTTCCCTTACAC
>NW_017308278.1:232624-236966 GCF_000935625.1 Nanorana parkeri | reverse complement strand
ATGTGCGTCCATCTCGTATCCGTGCTAAGCCACGCCCCCTATTAAATCACTTTGATGCTGCTTCTTTATGTTTAAAATGTTAGCTTCCTGCAGGATCAGCTGGTCTCCTGAGCATTGGCCCTTATTTCTTGTTTTAGGGCAGCTTCTTTCCCTTGCAGGATCCTATGGAGCCGCCCTTGTCTGCGCTAGTAATCTGTGTGTGTCTCCACGAGAATAAGTCACCAGCACACCAATATATTCCCTATCAATACCTTTTTACTGACGCCAGATAATAATAGTATCACAGGAAAATGCACACAGACTGAGTAAGTCACCTATGAGTGACACAGAGTCAGCTGTGAGGGTAGGGCGTCGAGATCTTGTTGAAAGAATGGTGACATCACTCTCTACAGTGTGTGGGCTGGGAGAAGGGAAGTGCATTACTCATTTTTTGGGACTGTAGAAAGTTAAAGATGAACTCCAAGATTTCAAAAAATGACCTTTGCAGTGGGGCTACCCCTGGACTCTAAGGGTTAACTGCTTGTTTTTGTCTAGTGGCAAACATAAAGAAGAAATACCCAATCCTTAATCATGCTGCAGTGACCACTCATCTCTGGGTGTCCACACATCTAATAGACTGCCTTAGACATAATGACGTCATGGATCTTTAGACCGCTGGAGCCCAGGGAAGGAGTGGCTGCAGGGACCAGTCTAGCAGCCAGGCGGGACTGATGATAGTTCAGTATTTATTTTTTATTTTCACCCCCTGGACAAATTGAGCACTTAAAAGTGCAGGGTAGCCCCACTGCAAGGGTCATTTTTTTTTAAATCCTGGAGTTCTTTAATTCCTACCTGGCTATCCTGTCATTCCTTTTAGGATACAACTATTTACTGTTTGTTACTGACCACAGTAAGCACAAAAGCAGCTTCATACTAGTGGGGTCAGGTTGCGTCTCTTCTTCTGACATGTGTGATATAGGACGCCATGCTGACGCACAGTGTGCCTTTAGGGCTAGTTCCCACCAGATGCCGTTGTGATGCAGTCTGTTCAGTTTGGCAGTTGCATCCAAAATGCATCACAATGCTTTCCTATGTGATTTCTGGTGCTCTGTTGACAACGTTGCAGTCAGTTTCAATGCAGTCAGAAAACATACTGCTTGCCCTATTTTAGCTGCATCAGATCACAACAGAACACATCAAAAACGCATGCAAACGCATTGGAACGCAAGTGAGATCCCATTTTAAGCAGAAAAAATGCGTCAATCGCAGGCAAAATCACGGCAAAACGCATAGCACGGCAGCTGCACAGACTTGCGCAGTTCTGGTGTGAAATACCTCTTAGACCTGTAGTCAGAATACAGTTACCCATCCACAGAGTACAGAGGCTTCTGGCAGGGATCGGCAATGGATGTCAATCATTCCTGTATCCCCGTCTACAGCCTGAGATGGGTTTCTATGGTGATAAAGATCCTTTCTTGGCTCTGTCATGTCTGGAACAGTTGGCGAGCTTCTTTAGCATTCTCCGACCTCAGCCTTCTTATTTGTATTTTAAACTTATATTAAAACTTGTAAGAGTATTTCCTAATCCATTTTAGTAAGTTTGCTGTGTGTTTAAATGCACCATATTCTGTGTAGATATTCAAGATTCTGACTCTGGTCAAACCTTTTTTTCAACTGATTGAGGAAAGGCTAGAACTTCCCCTATGGTTTTATTGCCTTCTGTGTCAGTATTGGCGTTTTCCTCATGCTTCCTGTCTCAGTGACAACATTAGCAGAAGAAAGGGAAGTAGTCACACAGGGACATTGACAGCATTCTATACCCGAACGTACAACGACTGGCCCGTGGGACCTTTTTTTGTTGTAGCTCCTGTAGCAGTCCCCGACCCCAGCCCACCGAGTCATGTGGCCATGGAATCAAGCATACAACAACGAGAAATATTATTTTTTAAAGGTCCATTTTTTCCTAGGATCTTTTCTTTCCATTTATTGCATTCATATATAATTTCAAGAGGAACTTCGGGGGGAAATTGTATTAAACCTTGTAGTGGGGCTACCCCTGGACTGCAAGGGTTAAGTGCTTGCTTTTGTCTAGGGAGGAAAATAATAAAGTTATACTCACCTGATCCTCAGAGCCAGCTTGCTGTTAGACTGGTCCCTGGTGCCTCACTCCCCCTCCTCTGCAGTGGTCTAAGATCCCAGAGTCATCATATACTGTATACACAGAGTATATGTATTGTGACTGTAATGTCTTCCTTATATTGTAAAGCGCTGTGCAAACTATTGGCGCTATATAAATCCTGTATAATAATAATAATAATATGATGTCAAGGGACATACCATCCCTGCAGCGGGGTGGAGACAGGCAGGAGGGAGCTCTGTCACAGCCAGTGGGCTCTAAGAATTAGGTGAGTATACCTTTATTATTATTTTCCTCCCTAGACCAAAACAAGCACTTAACTCTTGAAGTGCAAGGACTAATAAAACAATTCTCTGAAGTTCTGCTTAAACTCCATATTAGCTAAATGGGATTTCAGACACATGTGTCTGCCTAAGGCCCCATTCACACTTGTTTAGGGCAGGCTCATGAATTCCTCTGTGAGACTTCATTGTATTTATGCAAACCACGTTTATGGCCATTCATTTATAATTGGACATGCAGCGATTACCTGCGGATGATCGCCCCAAGGATGCAAAAAGTTGCAATTGCATGTAAACACATAAAGACAGTTGAGTCTCAAAGAGGAATTTGTGAGAGAGCCCAAAACGTGTGTGAACATAAAGCCTTGCATTGGAATAGCAAACGGCGGGGTGGCAAGGCCTCTGCTGCATTGTAAAGCATTTTCACCCTGAAAAAGAAGGTGGTATGAATGCCATTTTACATAGTTAATTATATTAATAAAGCAAAAGAAAACAGAAAAATCATACAGGGTGACAGGGTGCACGTTCATCGATTTGTAAAATGTTAGCTTTTGGGATTACATAAGGAATAAGAAAGTAATTCCCAATAGAGAGAAGCTGCACTCTGGAATCTCCTCCCTGAATTGCATGTCACAGAGCTGCACTCACATTCCATACGTTACAGATAGGAATGGTTCAGGAAAACATTGAATATGTGACGGCACGGTGTGACGACATACGTTTCCATACAATGAGGGGAATGTATCAAAGCAAGCTGTGCATGGCGACCAATCAGCTTCTCTTTTTCATTTTCAAATCTTAACTGAACAAACTGAAGAGAGAAGCTGATTGGTCGCCATGCACAGCTGCTCCAGATTTTGTCTGCTCCAGTTTTAATAAATTCCCCGCACTGTATATAGTTTCACTTCCAGCGTGCAGCTCAGGGAGAAAAGTCAATGGATCAGCCTTTTACTTACAGTCTTATGTGAGGCCGATCTGTTCAATCAGCTGTATGTGCAGACAACAGGGGGGGACATTTCAGCCAGGGAATTGCTAACACATTTTCTTTAGTTGGAGTCATTCACAATGTTCCTTAATTGTTGCACATTCATAGATAACGACTTACCAGCCTTCTAGTATTGTACAGTGAGGACAGTGATCCTTGGTTCTTATGGAAAGAGGAAGCCTGCTGACAGGAAATACGTTGTTACCATGCTTTTCATTATACAGCTATTCCTTGTAACTGGCAGCTTTCTCTGCTAATCAGTCAGAATTCCTCAAAGCTCAGGGTCAATAACCAAAGGACAATTTTGTGCCTAGGGAGGGAATCCATCGGTCATAGCAAGACAGTGATAAGCACAGAGATAACAGAGACAAGCCCATATTTCAGGTCTTGTCCATGCACGTTTACCCCAGAAACTTTACTCATTTTAAACATTTTTTAAAAACCTTATTTTTCAATGTTCTAATCAAACATTACAGGGAATCAAATTGTGTTACTTATTACAGATATTTATATAGCGCTGGCAATTTACACAGCCCTTAAAGAAGAACTCCAGACATAGTTATTCTTCACCCTGGCAGTGGGGTTACCCCCACACTGCAAAGGTTAAGTGCTCATTTTTTTCAGGTAAGAAAATAAAAAAAGTTATACTCACTTGAACCTCGCAGCCACTTGGCTGCTACTCCGGGCACTCCTGCCCCCCCCCCCCCCTCTGCTCCAGCGATGGTATGTCCCTCTTCGTCCTTATGTCCTATACACTATATAGGACTTGAAGAATCACAGGAGCTTAGACCGCTGGAGAGGAGGAGGAGACAGGCAGCAGGGACCGATCTAGCAGCCAGGTGGCTGCAAGGTTCAGGTGAGTATAACTTTTTTATTTTCGTCCCTAGCTGCACAAGCATCCTATAAAGGTTGTGCTGTGAAGATGCTCCCCTTCGATGCTGGGCTACCCGCCCCCCCCCC
>NW_017308278.1:231526-232539 GCF_000935625.1 Nanorana parkeri | reverse complement strand
CCCCCCCCCCCCCCACACACACTTTCCTGCAATCTAAAGCTGGCCATACACCTATAGATTTTCTACAGATTTTCTATGGTCAGATGGAAAAAGTGCAACAGATTCCTTCATGTATGCTAAGGTGTGTGGATGGAGGAATCTCCCACTAGGCCAAGCTTCAGTATCTTGCAAGTCAGCCCAACTGGCTATCAAAATATCTGATTGAATGCAGGCATTGTTCAGGTATTTTGAGAGACAGCGGGGCCGACTAGCAAGATACTGAAGCGTGGCCCAGTGGGAGATTCCTCCATCCACACAGTTTAGCATAAATTAAGGAATCTGTTGCATTTTTTCAATCTGACCATAGGAAATCTGTAGAAAATCTATAGGTGTATGGCCAGCTTTAGGCAGGAGAGCTTTGCCAAGCTGTGGGGTGGCATAGCTGGAGGGCAGCCTCTTCTGCTGTTGTATTGCCAAGCCAAGTCCTGCACTGTGCAGGACCGACAGCAGATTACACTGGGAGATCGCAGCTCTCCCTGTGTAACCAGCAGGACTGCCAGCTCGGTATCAGGAGCTCTGTTTGGTTCTGATAAACGGAGCCGTGTCAGAATAGAAAAAAATAATGTTGCCCATTGGAATGCATTGCTAGATTCCTATTGGCTATCATCAGGTCCATCAGCAGAGTTGCGGGTACAATGCTAGTTTACTATTGGCTATTGCAAATTGAAATAGCCAATAGGAATCTAGCAATGCATTCCTATGGGCAAAAATCTTTTTTTTTTTCTATTCTGACATCAGCAGGTATCTAGCAATTAACCCCCTTCTCATTTTTTGTAGCCCCCCTTCCCACCAATACATTTCTCCCCAGCCAACTTGCCCCCCACTTTCAGTGGACCCCATCACCCTTCACTGCACATCATTCCAAAGGCATCATAACTTCCCCTCCTGTTCACAGCACAACCCTCCCCAGCTACCTAGCCCCCTCCTCCTTCACAGCTGACACCTAACAGGGCATAGTTCCCAGTCCAACATAC
>NW_017308278.1:228968-229276 GCF_000935625.1 Nanorana parkeri | reverse complement strand
CAGGCCAATTTGTTTTGTTAAAATATGGTATATTTAGATGTGGAACTCCTCTAGTTTTGTAGATGCAAATATGCTCTTTGCACCCTTTTCAGTTTGACACCACTGTACTATGCAAAAAGTAAAGGGTGGTATTCCACTTTAACTGCTTTAACTGCTTTCATTCTGTGCATCATATTAACAGAACAATGTCCGTGGAATTTCTTTTTTTTATTGGGTATGCCTGAGTTTGAAATCCACAGTGCACAAAACATAACATTTTGTGCACTCTTGACTGTGCAGCACTGAAATCTCAGGCAGTGTTATCAGCT
>NW_017308278.1:228057-228871 GCF_000935625.1 Nanorana parkeri | reverse complement strand
TTGAAATCCAGAGCAAGGAGTCTAGGGTAGCCATGGTTCTGCTTTAAACAATATAGTAAGTGTTGTCAATATGACTAATGCAGCCACCACATCTAAGGATTGGTAAGCAGCATTTAATAACATTTGTGTTCTTAGGTTAAGATATATGTTTTAGTGCCCTGCTCCCCTCTACCATGTGACAGTGTTTGCCAGCATGTACAATATGCCCAAAGGCAGAGCCACAAGGTACAGGCAGCTATTTTTCACAAACATGAGAGCTTCAGCCCTTAGATACAGGTGTGTAGAAATTGGCCAGTTACAGGACCGTTTTGCACTAGCTGTCCCCTGCCTGGACTGTGTCTTTCTCTAGAGCATTGACAGGCATTGAACCACCCTTTCCAGTTGTGCTCACCTCACTCTTTATTTCCTTTTGCCACTGGCAATCCTTCTCCAGCAAACAAGGGGAGATGTGTGCATTACTATAGCCTTGCCCTGTTTGCAAGCCAGAAATGGACTGCTTGAATAATAACTTCTCATGGTAAGATTGCAGGGGTATAGCGGATTTGCAATGCTTGCTGAATACTGGCTGTTCTCTGTCTGAGAAGAGGAAGAGTGTATAGACTTCATGAGCCAGTCAATTACCTCTTCTTCATGCTGTGGCTGAATTGGTCTCCCACTCTGGCCAGTTGTGCCTTGCTTCTGCTTTGTGCTGTCATACCACCACTTAGCCATGCAGGACTTGCTTGTAGAGTTGTTTACCCCCTACTACTTCGACGCTCAGCCTGCTGCCTCTGCCTTTAGGCCTGTCTGTCATTTCAAGCACTAACTGGCTAAC
>NW_017308278.1:212566-225640 GCF_000935625.1 Nanorana parkeri | reverse complement strand
CCTCCTCGACGACTCCCAGCACATACTTACAAAGGGCTTCCTTACCCACTTCACAGGCCAATTTGTTTTGTTAAAATATGGTTGATTTAGATGTGGAACTCCTCTAGTTTTGTAGATGCAAATATGCTCTTTGCACCCTTTTCAGTTTGACACCACTGTACTATGCAAAAAGTAAAGGGTGGTATTCCACTTTAACTGCTTTAACTGCTTTCATTCTGTGCATCATATTAACAGAACAATGTCCGTGGAATTTCTTTTTTTTATTGGGTATGCCTGAGTTTGAAATCCACAGTGCACAAAACATAACATTTTGTGCACTTCCCCCCCCCCCCCCCCCCCCCCCCATGTTATGGAAAGGATGAGCTGGAGAAACGTTTTGAAATCCAGAGCAAGGAGTCTAGGGTAGCCATGGTTCTGCTTTAAACAATATAGTAAGTGTTGTCAAGATGACTAATGCAGCCACCACATCTAAGGATTGGTAAGCAGCATTTAATAACATTTGTGTTCTTAGGTTAAGATATATGTTTTAGTGCCCTGCTCCCCTCTACCATGTGACAGTGTTTGCCAGCATGTACAATATGCCCAAAGGCAGAGCCACAAGGTACAGGCAGCTATTTTTCACAAACATGAGAGCTTCAGCCCTTAGATACAGGTGTGTAGAAATTGGCCAGTTACAGGACCGTTTTGCACTAGCTGTCCCCTGCCTGGACTGTGTCTTTCTCTAGAGCATTGACAGGCATTGAACCACCCTTTCCAGTTGTGCTCAGCTCACTCTTTATTTCCTTTTGCCACTGGCAATCCTTCTCCAGCAAACAAGGGGAGATGTGTGCATTACTATAGCCTTGCCCTGTTTGCAAGCCAGAAATGGACTGCTTGAATAATAACTTCTCATGGTAAGATTGCAGGGGTATAGCGGATTTGCAATGCTTGCTGAATACTGGCTGTTCTCTGTCTGAGAAGAGGAAGAGTGTATAGACTTCATGAGCCAG
Source organism: Nanorana parkeri (assembly GCF_000935625.1). Taxonomy (NCBI): domain Eukaryota; kingdom Metazoa; phylum Chordata; class Amphibia; order Anura; family Dicroglossidae; genus Nanorana; species Nanorana parkeri. The sequence continues at coordinate 224,651 of NW_017308278.1, read as the reverse complement.
TCAATTACCTCTTCTTCATGCTGTGGCTGAATTGGTCTCCCACTCTGGCCAGTTGTGCCTTGCTTCTGCTTTGTGCTGTCATACCACCACTTAGCCATGCAGGACTTGCTTGTAGAGTTGTTTACCCCCTACTACTTCGACGCTCAGCCTGCTGCCTCTGCCTTTAGGCCTGTCTGTCATTTCAAGCACTAACTGGCTAGCAACCCCCCTCCCCCCCCCCAAAAAAACACAAAGTATTGGCTGTTGTGAATCTGTTGGCCAGGGACAATTGGTGCACATAGATTTATGGGTGGGAGCCAAAATTCATCCCACCATCCCACCCAAAATTTGCTAATAATTCATGTGCTGAGGACAAAACGAATCTCGGAAATTCAATGCAAATTCATCTTTAGGCAAATCTGAATCTCATCCCTACCCACCAACTTCAGATCCATCCAGTGGCTGAGGCTTTCCTGGAGCTATTTTAAGAGGAGTTAATGAACAGCGTGCCTACAAGTACACTAGTGTTGGACTGGATAGTCCTAAATAGTCCATTGGGTATTTTTGCAGCTCTTGGTTGCAGAGCAAATATTCAAATTTTGAGAGTACAGAATGTTAGACTGCCACCCTTGCCTACAGTAGTTAAAAACACACTGGGTAAAAAGCAACTTAATTAAAATAATGATTCTTTCTCACCTTTACACCTGTATAGTTTACTAAAATAAATGATTGTACATCTCCAACTAGCAAATCCATTTTTTGTTTTACATACAGATGGTGACAAGTAAGAAAATAGTACAAAGATAAGGAACCATGTAGGCTGCATTTTTCACAGACAATTTTCTTCAAATATAGTATTACACTGGTATTATCAGAGATTTCTAAGCAGCACATCCTGTACACAGATAATATAGAAACATGATAAGTTCTGAGATACAAAAAAGCTCCTTTGTATTATTTGTTTGTAGGTATGAATAAGGTGACTGACACCACCTCCCACACATCACATGTTTCCTTTCCAAGGTTCTACTGCCCGCCATCAGGTATTGTACAGTCATATAAAAAAATAGAACCTATTATCAGTAACCTCTAAGTGACTGTGATAAGCAACAACAGAAACTCAAAGAATTTGTTCAAATACTTCTGGTGACATCTTTTTACAGCTTCATATAAAAATGGTAACAATTATTGATTTCTCTGTAACAGGAGCATAATACAGGAGCATGCAATATAAATGAAATGTAATGTTATATTATGAAAAAATTTGCCACAATTGTATTATCTCTGCTGCACCGTGACGCAATTAGCAATCCAAAGAATCAATGAATCATTGGTATAGTAAAGTAATTGGAGCTAAAAATGTATATTGTGTACAATGCTATAAATATGAATAAATATCTATTCTGTGTTGCCTAAAACATAAAAAGGTGATTACATATCCATTATCCATGAGCCCTAAAAAGTGGTGATACACAAAACACTAGGCAGGTATTGCATGGAAAAAGGTGATGTATGACCAGGTGATTTGCCTGGCCTTTATGGTGGTTATATTGGCATGTTTTATGTACCTTTCTGGAACATTGGTAAGGTGGAGCAATAATGTATTATAAGTTGAAAAAATACCTATAACATAGCAGCATGATGTTTGTGGCTCCTCGTTTTAAATTGCACATAGGAAGATATGGCAACATGAAAACACATCACCATTGACTTAAAAAATGGGCTAGATGCCAGGAAAACCTAAAGGAGATACCGTGTTTCCCTGAAAATAAGACACTGTCTTATATTTTTTTTGGCTCAAAAAACGCACTAGGCCTTATTTTCGGGGTAGGGCTTATTTTTTTAATGTTTAACAATCCAAAGTGAACGCAAATCCAAATTTAAATCATCCAAAATGGCAAAGTTAAGAATAGGGTGATCAGGGCAATCAGGGGTGCCGTACCTTTCCAAGAGCAATTTGGTAACCAATCGCTGGCCAGAATGAGCGAAGCACACTTTCACTATCGATTCCTTACAGGTATCACTCCGCCAGTGACAGGAGGCGGCGCTATAGAGGAAGCATCGGCTTATGCGGCTCTGCTCCCTCTGCTGCCGCCTCGCTTCCTCTAGCACCGGCTTCATTGGCACCGCTGATTCTCTCCTGCAGCTCTTCAAGTCCCCCCCTTATGCCACCACCTGCCCTGGGAATGGTCACAACTAGGTCTTATTTTCGGGTAGGTCTTATATTTTAGCAATTCCCAAAAAAAGTACTAGGTCTTATTTTTGGGGTAGGTCTTATTTTCGGGGAAACAGGGTATATGGGGAGAACAATACATACTCACTAAATGTACTCTTTTGACCTAAAAAAGAAGTATAGTCAAAAAAGTTTTGGCTTTACTTCTCTTGAAGTAAAGACCAAATTAAAGATTTTTTGACTGGCTACACATTTCACAAAACTAATTTTCACCATTGTGTAGGCTACTGACTTTCTATTACCGGGGCATTTTGTCAAATGTACGGGACTGTTAAAGCATAACTAAGCCCAACAACAAAGCGTACCAGTCTTTTGATAGCTCTAATTTTATTTTTTCCAACTTTTTGCTCTGCATTTTCAACCGGTATTTCTGCCAGTAACCCATGTCCTGATCTAAAAACACTCACTTACCCTACTGTATTAGGACAGCAGAAACAATACAGGACTACAGAAACGTCCTCCTAATTAGTTATGGGCCGAACACCCCCGTGTTCGGTTTGTATTTGAACACCTGAAAAGTTTGAACACGAACTCGAACCTAATGCAAGTCAATGGGGGTCGAACTTTTGAAAATGATTGTCCCCTTTAAGAGTGCTTATATGCAAGTTATTGTCCATAAAAGGTGTATGGGGTCCGGGTACTGACCTGGGGGACAGGAATCAATGAAAAAAAAAATACAGTTTTTAAAGGAGCAGTGATTTTAACATCACCTAAATGGTAACAAAAAAAATGAAAAATTCCTTCAAATATCGTGCCTGGGGGTCCCCTTAACCTGCCTGTGAAGTGACGGATCTGTAGGATGTATAGAACCTGCTGCAGCAAAACTGTCATTTCTAAAAAATAAAAAAAAAACATTTTTGTTTTGTTTTTTTTACTCTTAGTGTGTAGTTCCCCCTCCCAAACAATAGTAGACCCTTTAGGTCTGGTAGGAATTTTAGAAGGGACCATTTTAAAAAAAAAAGTGTAGGTTTCCTCCTAAAAGTCATACCAGACCCTTAAGGTCTGGTAGGAATATTTAATCTTTCAAAGTATTTTATTAATTTTCCAGAGTAGAATAAAACAATAAGATAGCACATGATGCACAAACAGTATAGCATACAATTGCATTTCAGATTCTTCCACATTAGCATAGTCAAGTAGTAAGAGGGGATCACTAGAAACCATACACACAATGTATAATAATTCTGTAAAACAGAACATATCTATCCACCTATTCTTGCCAATTTATCCCCCATCAGCAAGTGGTAGCAATATTTAGGAGGGACCCTGTGTGTGTGTAGTGTGTGGGGTTCCTTCTAATAGGCCCTTAAAGTCTGGTAGCAATATTTAGGAGGGAACCCATAGTTATTAAAAAAAAATCCACACTTTTGATAAAATCCTTTAATTGAAGAAAACTAAACAAAAGACATGTTTTTGACAAATCTTTTCTTAAAAAAAAAAAACCCAACAAATGGATCCTCCGACGTAACCCATGGTCAATTACGGCATCCAGCGCTATCCACAACGACAACGACGAAATAAAAAATAAAACAATCAAAAATAAATAGAAATAATAAAGAAAAAAAAAACCTGCCGGCCACCGTCCCGGCCGCTCCCCACCGACTCCCACCACATAATGGCATTTTGACAGATGCCGGCAAAACATAAACAATTGGGCGGAGCTAGCGGTGACAGCTAGCTCCGCCCAATTGTGTAGTTTGCCGGCATCCGATAGGCGAGACATGATTGGGCAGAGTCATTATGACTTTGCTCAATCATGGCTCCAAATGAGTACTGAGCCCTGATTGGGCAAAGTCTTCAGGTACAAGTCTTTAACCAATTAGAGCTTCGGTGGGCTCTTTGCAGTATGGGACGTTGCGCGGTCGAACAGACCGTGAACATCCCATAAAGTTCCGCGTTCAGCGAACGGCCGATATTCGATTCAAACTCATGTACGAATCGAACCAGCGGACCATCCCTACTCCTTATCTGCTCTTTTCCATAAGGCCTCTTTCACACAGGTTGATCAGGACGGGATCCATGCACAGGTTCCCTCCTGATTGGAGTGGTTTGTATCAGATGTCACAGTGGTGGAAGAAAAAACTGAAATGATTGGACGCCATGTCAGTCTATGGAGAATCAGATGTAAATGAACATGTATCAGATTGCGCCTGATGCAGCACCCTCAGGTCCGTTGAAACAGAACACTGTTTCCTTTGTTTTTCCGGACTGGCTGCCCATAGACTAGCATTGGGCTTCCGATGGTGTCCGTGTGAAAGGAGCATAGCATAGAAAGGTGCGGTAATCAACAAGATTTCTGGCAAGACCAACAGGTATTTTTAGCACATATCAAACAGATATAACAAAGTACTTTAATAGTAATAGTTAACAAACCAAAAAGGATCAAATAAGAGGATTAAGGCGTACATATCCTCCACGTCTGTTTCCAAGTACATTAAGTAAGTTCTGCCATATGATGGTTTAATGTTAAAGAAAATATTACTATAGACAGTAAAATATATAGTTTGTTGAGCTTGAAGGTACTCATGCGTGTTTGTAGAAGATATTCCCACATTTTCCAACAGGGAGAACAAAACTCAGAAAGGATCCAATGCATAGGCTTGTACTGAATTCAATAGAAAAAAGGCAGAAAGTAGTCCAAACACAATAACTGTTTAAAATAAATAATAAAACAAGTTCCATACAATCTTAACGCATCATCTACTTTACTTATCAAAGGTATTAACAAATACTTACTGCCATTAAATTTTTGTCAACTATTAAATATGTTATTAAATTCCTGTTTGCTATTAATGGGTCTTAACAACAAAGCTGAAAGAAGAAACAGGAAGAGGGTCCTATTGTTTTGCCTCATATGACTGTTACACCTTAAAGTCTTTATGTGTTTATAACAGGTAAATATTTGAAAAATTATACTGCATTAAAACTTATGTTAGAAACCAATTTTAGACTTGAGTTCTGAGGAATTTCTGTATTGTTCTTTTTCTGTGAACGTCCCCACCCTTGTACACCTTTCCACTCCTCGTTATAGATTTATTGAATAGCTTCCACTTCTGTTTCTTTTAAAGGTTCTTCTCACCATGGTAGCACTGTACAGGCAGTAAATTGTCAAAATAAGTTGATAATTCTTTAATAACAATTAACAGCTCATGTTTCATAGAGTTTGAGTATTTGTATTACTTTAAAAACCTAAGTGATTGATCATGTATGGATAGAAGTGACATACACACAATTTCTCATCTGGCTGGAAGTATTTTGCGTGGTACAAAGAACAGTGTTTTCAGCTAAAAAGAGATACAGAGGTTATTTCACCTCAATAAAAGTAAAAATATACAACTAAGAATTTCAAGAAGAAATGAGCCTGCTGGTTGAGTCCAGATTAGTGGTGGTCAGCTTTCCTGTTGTAGGGGTCCCTTTAGTGCAACTCCTGACATTATCAAAGGGCTGCACATGTTCAGTGAATGTAATGCTACATACAGCTCTCAGAGACTGCAGGCATGCAACAGGAGATGGATCAGAGACTGAAAAAAATGCTATAACAATTGTTGCAGACTGAGGGCATGCTTCAGAAGACAGTCATAGACTAGAGACTAGACATGTCAATTTCATTTTGTTCCGAATGGATATTCATACGAATTTCATTAAATTCCGTCATTCGGATGCATCCGAATGTCCTAATTTGAACGCAACTGAATGCAAACAAATCCGAAAATTTGGGTCTGTCCGAATTTTGTTCAAAACTAAACTAATACAGAGATGTGACTCTTCTCTGGTAAATCAGATGGGTTTTTTTTTTGCTGTTGGGGGTTGCAGTGCAAGGACGTCATGTGACTTTGTTCTGAAACAAAAATTCGGACGGATCTGAAATCCGAATAATTAACCAAATCAAATTTTGGATCCGAAATCCAAAAAACGAAAGGATTGAAAAACAAAACACATTGTTAGCGGGGTTCCATGTCTACTGAAGACACAATAAATGAGACTGCTATTACAGCTCTTTTACAAATCAATGCTTCCACATTTGTGCTCCCTATCATAAAATTAACTTGCGCAACATTGATATTCCTCACAGCATAACTTTACAAAAAACATACAAAGAGAAAAAAAGGACAGCACTAGTTTTCTAGGAGTGTACAGCCGGGGTGCAGGGAATCTACAACTGGATATGGTAGAACAATTCCAAATAAATGCCTTTACATTCTAGAACAAAAAGTACAGGTTTTCAAGTTTGTGCCATCAATACAATACGGGGGTGTGACTTTTGAGGAAGCATAATATATCCATATTATAGGAAAAAGAAAAGCCCATGTGACCATCCTGGATGCTTAGGTAGAATATTAACAGGGGTTATTAGTTGTCATGACAAACTATTGCTCAGAGCATTATCTCATAGGATTTCATCCACATATAAATTGCCAGGGCACCATAAAACCACAGACAATAGCAAGCTGTTCAATAGTGGATAACAGTGCACTGGACTGTCTTTTACAGGAGAGTTTCATTTATAAAGAAGAGTTACCTGTTGAGCTTAAAGATGTGCACAGGAAGTTGTGCCAAGTGCCTGGGCGCTACGCTCATTGTTTTAGCTGTTTGCAGTCTACTGGCCAACACCTTACTGTTTTTCCCTGCTGGAGTGGTTGCAAAGAGCAATGATCACATATCAAGGGAAGTCTTCTACCTTGGCGGAATCATCGGGTCTGGAGTGCTGGTGAGTAAAGTACAATATTGAGATATTTGTAAACTGTGGAACCTTCGTGAGAAGATTACAAAATCATAAAGGAGTATTTAGGACTCTTCATGAAATAAAGAAGACTTTATTTGAACACTTATGTGAACAACAGTGCATTAAGTCTTTATATTATTTGTCATTATACTATAGCAATAACATTTCATAAATGCCACAAATTATCAGATGGATACAATTCGCTATAGGTCAATTAACAAAAGCATATCACATGCAGTACTTTCATTAACATGGTTATTTGTTATATTACAGTTCATTTAAACCTATTGTTGCATGAATCAGATACATTTATCACACTAGTATTTATTTTTTTAAGTGTTTTGACTGTTACAAACAAGAGGAAGTGATCATTTTGGTCAATTCAGGAGAATAGAAAACTGAGCCATTTGAGATGTGGATAAAATACCTATTCAAGTGATAAAATGCCAAATAATTTGAAACAGAGGCTTTCCATTTAAATATCTATTTCAGGAGAAAAAAATATTCTACAATATACTATTCAGGTTGATATAAAAAAAAACCACAGTTAAAAAAGTGCATGCAGCTTATTGAATGGACCCTTATAAGAACTAATGTATACTTCTAAAAATAATGTGGAAACGATATATGTTGCTAAGTGAGTGCAATGTTTTAATATTTTTTGTTAATTTTTTTGAGTTACAGAGATTAGACATTTAGGTATCCAACAAATTAGCAGGTTTATATAAATGCAGGCGATGTAAGGAAGATGTGGGCCATGCTGTCGAAAACGGACCTATACTAATCACTTACATTTCATATAATCTTTAACATGTTAATGTAATTTCAAACATTGTTTTCTATATTTCCAAATATGGGCTTTTATTAAAATAACTCCCTGTGATCCTGCCAGAAAGGTCCTTGTCCTGGCAATTCTATTGCGTGACAACGGTCTGTCCTCGTTGCCAACTTGTGCTGCATTGTTACCCTGTCATATGCACCCTTTCTAGAGACTACAAGCAACCATGCTGACAAACATTCCACAGGCATGGTCCACGGTTGTCACCACGAGGAAGCTGGTCCAGGGTGGTGATGTGTAGCTGACGCTGGAACAAGTGCATAAAGATGGGAACTGTCTGAAAGAGGATGGAGAAGATCAACAATACTAAGATGCAGTACATGATTAAAATAGGGGGAAAGAGTATTTTATCATAAGATCTACTTTAATAGCATATGGGATAGGTTTTTTTACCCTCATTAAGTAGAAAAAGCAAGCTCCCTATATTAAACCTTAGTTGTTATTTGAGGGCTTAACAAGGCAAGCAACAAACGAAAAATTTCAAAAACAATGTTACTTCACCCTGGGTGCACCTTTTTTTTTCAATTGCATTGCACCACATTGTATAGTAATAGGCTACCATGCAATGTGCTGTGATACAACACACATAGCGACGGCTAGGTGTGTTGGGGTGCCATTAAAAAATAATGGCACCGTATTGCACCGAACATTGCAACATGCAATGCGGGACGCACATGCTCCCGCATCACATAGATGTGAACAGAGCCTAAAGTTGGCCATACATTATGAAAATTTCGTCCAGTTGCTCAGGAACCGTCCGAAATTCGCATAGTGGGTTCTGCTATCGGCACCCTTTCGGCCAGCATCCCTTGATCAGCTGATCGAAGGAGCAGGTCAGAAAATCTTCAAATGAGCAGAGCCAGCAGCCGATGAAAAAGCGGGGTTCCTCAATCAATGTAAGCATGCATTCTTTGAGAAATCTGTTCTATTTTTCTTTCGTTCAACTCTCGAGCTGAACAAAAAAAAAATATTATAGTGTATGGCCAGCTTTAGTGTTTAGTAGTATTTTCTATTTTTTAACTCACTCTTAATAGGTTATTTGCATTATACCTGCTGTTGAGATCTTGTCCTGCAGTTCTGACCTCATCTGCCCATCAACATTGATATGCACTTTCATATATACCAAGGGTATATCTAGATTTTCTGAGAGGAATTTTCAAGATGCACATTCAATGGGGTGGTAAAAATTAAGGGTGTTTATTTTATACTTAATAATAATAAAGTGCAGTTGGGCAATACTCCCAGAAGAATGTAATAGTTATTTTGGTCTCTGTTCAAACCACTCACAACATTAATGGTTACATTGTAATTATACACTCCACCATTGTGGATGCTAGAGTCTGGGACTAATAGTGAAAGATTGAGCGATGAAACCTCTCCTATTATAATTCACAAACTATGTCATACAAATATATACTATTTAAATTGAGAGGCCAATCCACCATGATTAATTTTACAAATGGTTTCAATTTTATAGATTATTTTCCCTGCCCTCGTGTTTTTGGGTATGAAGAAGAATGACTGCTGTGGGTGCTGTGGAAATGAAAGCTGTGGCAAGAGATTTGCAGTAAGTACATAAAGACAAGTGAGAGCAATTTCTAGTTTTTCCCGAATGCTGTGTTCAGTATATATATCATGATTACTTTCAGTGGGTCAGCAGCAACAAATTCCCTGCTCCTCTATACAGAAATATAAGCGGTTAGTTAGAAGGAGTTCTCCAGGTGTACAGGGATTCTAATCCTGGAGCTCAGCTAATTAACAGGAATATCCCAAGGTCATGAGACTACTAGCTAACTAACGAACTATTGATGATTTCTTTTAAATGTTAAGTTATGTGTTAGGGGTTCATTTTAATGGTTAGGCCAAAGATTAAGTCTTAAGGCAGGTTATAGATTCATTTTCGGTTAAGGTATGGGTGTTATGGCTTGGGGCAGGGAAGGGTTTAAGCATGAAGATAAAAAATAAGTGTTAGGAACAAGTGATAGTTGAGGAGACATGATTGATTACTGTGAAATTCGCTTTTAAACTTTATGCTAAAAGTACCATGTTCATGTGTCTGGAACTGGGTTTGAATCTAAAAAAATCAAATGAGCCAAAGACATAACCAGTGCCTCTGCATTTATTTACAAATGAAAATCCAAACAATTTGTCCGCCGGTTCAAATTATTATTGGTAATGCGGTAGCAGTAGAGGCTTGGGTTTACATAAGCTGTTAGCATTGGTTTTAAGAAAGGGAACCGTTAACAAATGTCAGTACAACCCCACAGACCCAGAACTGATTGATAAGCAGAGAAATGTATTGAATAATTAATATAATTATGGGTATTTTTCAGATTTCTAACTTGAGAAAATTTAATGAGAGGTGTGGCTTAAATAGAACATGAGTAACTTTTAAACAGGACAAGACGAAGCTTAAACCTCACTCTAAAATACAACTATAACCTGCAATAATTAATAACCACATTTTTAAACTCACTTACATGTTGTTTTAGCTATTTGTTAACAATTTTGCTATTTGTCATTAAAAAGCCTGATAAATATCTTTGATTTACTTATTTTCCTACAGAGCTTTTCTTCCATCCTCTTTGCTGCTATAGGATTTGTTGGAGCTGGCTACAATTTTATCATTTCTGCAGTGGCTATCAATAAAGGACCAATATGTTATTTAGGAAAGAATGGTGAAGAAGATATCTGGGATTATGCGTTTGCCGATGGGTAGGTTTAAATTAATTTGTTCCATATAAATGTAATATTGTAATGATAATAGAAAAAAAAATCAAAATTATAGGAACATTTGAAAAAAATATAAGAAAGTTGCATTATCAGAATGTATTGTTATTTTCTGTATATATTTTAATATTCTTTAAATACTTTTTATTTTCACAGCCTAGGCACATAACAGCAAATTACATGCTATATTCCTTGATGAATGTTTTTTGCAGCCGTGACAGTCACTGAGAGTTGTTACAACTAGTTGAAAATAACTATGGGGGTTATTCACAAAGCAGAATAGAAAAACAGTTAAAAAAGTAGAAAAAATAAAATTGAAAACGATTGGGGCGGAGCTAGCAGTGACAGCTAGCTCCGCCCAACTGTTTTCTATTGGCCGGGACCAGCTGTCACTACAATGAGAGCTTGTCGGGGTCAGCGGTGGTATCAAAGCCAGCTCAATTAAGTTCTCATTGTAATGCAGGGGGGAGAGAGCACCCCCCTGAAATGATGGCAGATAGCAGAGGAAGCAATAGATTCTTTGCTATCTGCAAGTTTTTCTTTTCAGCTGTCAGAATACATTAAAAAAAAAAAAATCAGCACAGGAATGCATAGCTAGATTCCTATTGGCTATTTAAATTTGCAATATCCAATAGCAAGCTGGCTATTGCACCAGCCCTCTGCTGCTGTCAATCACTAGAAGGGGACCTGATGGAGAACTTCAGGTCCCCAATGCTGATTGACAGCAGCAGTGGGCGGGTGCAATAGCTAGTTTGCTATTGGCTATTGCAAAGTGAAATAGCCAATAGGAATGTAGCTATGCATTCCTATGTTGTTGTTTTTTTCTAACTGACGATGGCCGGCGGCTCCGATGTCAGAAGAAAAAAAACAAAAACAGAGCAGGGAAAGGTTTACTCTGCTCGATCAAGCAGAGTAAACCTTTCCGGGAGAAAGTGTTTCTCTCTCGGGCAGCCCGGAGCCGCTATCTAATAGCAGGAGACTCCCGGAGCGTCCGGGAGAGTAATGGCAGATCAACGCCCCTGGTTACCTGTCTCTGCAAGTGGCCAGAGCCAGTCGTGAGATGATGGCTGGCTCTGCCCAGCTGTCAGTAGCAGACTGTCGGCTGGCCAATGGCCAGCCTTTCGACCAGCTTCGGCTTTCACCTCGGCTCAGTCGAGCCGAGACATATGCCTTCGGCTCCACTGAGCCGCTTGGCCAACTTCGGGAGCTGTACGAGCTATAGTGAATAGCCCGTACAGCAGCCCTTCGGTTCTACTGAACGGAAGGGGTCCTGGGGCCAAAGCTAACCGAAGGATCAGCCGAAGCTACGGCTGGATCCTACGGCAGCTTTGTGAATAACCCCCTATGCATTATAGTAAACTAAAATGAGGCTTTTTTTGTGAAATGAAATAATGATTTATGAGAAAATAAGGCTTTCAAGAGTTACATGATAATTTCAGGCAAAATAAATGAATAAATAAATAATAAAAAATACCTCATATTTATGTTTGTAAAACTTTATGAAAAATTATTATTAAATGAAATAAAGAATGAACTCAAATCCCATCTCCGGGCAAATTAGTTTCCTTCCACCAATGATCCC
>NW_017308278.1:208276-212146 GCF_000935625.1 Nanorana parkeri | reverse complement strand
AGTTTATAAAAAAATGTTTTTAAAATAAATATATATAATTTTTTTTTTTTCAAGTACACTGTCCGTATTCCTCGCCAGTGCCATTGACATGTGTGGGTACCTCTAATTGATGTCATCAGGTAGAGATCAATCCACCTACTAAGTACTGAAGCTCTATGTAGTACCTCAAATGGTGTCCAAATTCTGAAGTTTTGGGGTTTGTTTGGTGGCCCCTGCTTGTAATGGCCTCCAGGACCTAAGAGGGCCTTATGTGCATGCATGGGCTGCATAAAAGGGGTTGATCCACAATTGCCAATAGATTAAAAGAGAACTAAAGCCAATCCTTTTTTTTTTGCTGTAGTTTTCATTTGAGTAAAAGGGGTATATTCACTTATCTACTCCGGACCCAAAGTCAGCATATAGCGGGCTACTTCCACTATATGCTGACAGCATAGAACCATGCTGTAGCTGAGAAGAATCCTGACAATATTGTCGGGGCCCACCCAGCTGCCTGATTGATAGCTGGCTGTGCCTTTCTAGAGCCACAGCCAGCTGTGTCCCTGTCTATCCCGCCAATGAACGTTGGAGGAACGGAGAGAGGAGGGAGGAATCCCTGCAGGGAGCAATGACTGGTAGTTACCTCTGCAGGGAGAAGACCATGAGCTGAGCAATGAGCTGAGCAATGAGCAGTAACATTTTCGCTCAGCTCTCAAATTATGGAGTACGCGTGTGACAGCTGCAGTGTCACATGCCGACTCTAAGTTTTATATTTTACTCTTCCAATACTTATCCTTTAATCCTTATATAAGTACATGGGCAGAAATAAAAAAAGTGATGTAGCTCAATGGTGCATTTTGCTTGAATAGCCCTTCATGTGATAATATGACTGGGGTTCACACATTTAGGGCAAACAAGATGAGATTACTAAGGCTATTGTAAACATCAGTAATGCATATATGTCTGTGAAATCGCAGTTGTTTTGTTTAAAAAATAAGGCTGTTTTTACAATGTTTACATTTTTTTGAAGGGATTACCTTGGAAACCACACATTATGGGAAAAATGCAAAGTATTTGAGCAAGACAAATACAAAGTAAATACAGAAACCACCATCACCTGGAATCTGACACTCTTCTGCATGCTTCTGATCATGGGTGGGACACAAGCTGTACTCTGTGCTATACAAGCTATCAATGGTTTAATAGGGACAATCTGTGGAGAATGCAAGTGCTGTGGGTGCTGTGGGGTAAGTTAAAACAGCTTTCCTAGTAATATGTATCTTAATAAAAAAAAAATCTGCATTTAAAAAAAATCTGTTTTATATCAACTGAAAAGTTGTACAGCTAAACTAAGAAGTACAATGTTAAAAGTTGTAAACCGGCAAAAAAAACAACTGGGTATGGAAAAGACCAAACCTCCCCGTCCAAATAAAATCCACTCACATACTGAACAAGCGGAATGAAGACTTTCAGCTACAATGTGGCCACATCCATTGTTCCCCATGTGGTGTATCAGACTGGCTCTGACTGTTGAATTTGTAAGATTTGTACCATACACGTCTTTACTAAACATCATACTGCATGATAAATGGAGTTTCCATTAACTGTCTATTATTTGCTCTACCTCTAATGAGAACACACAATACATCACTGGATTCTTAACTCCTTATATAGCAAGTGATACACATAGGAGCATCCAGTGTAGGAATACTCCGAATGATAAGCACTTCCATTCAATAACTCCTGACTAAAATGAATGATTTATTGTAACTCTATTGAAGGAAACCTCTTCAACATTACACAAATGCACACATGAGGAAATGGATGAAAAGTTAAAAAAAAACAGCTAAATACACAATTTAAAAACCTTTATAGGGGACATTTTATCTGACAAAGGATTTGTGAAGTAATGCACATACTCTTGTGATCAGTATAACCATACTGCCTAAGGCTGGGCACACACCTTACAACCATCGCAAGACTTGCGATGGTTGTAAGGTACTTAAAAAAACATACGATCTACTTATCTTGGACAGGCAGATCGTACTTGCGATGATCGCAAGCCGCGCCCCCGAGGGGCGGGCTTCCGATGACCGCAATGCCGAACGGGCAGTGTGCGCTTGCGCACACCGGACCGTCTGGCTTTTATCTTACGAACATGCTACGTAAGTTTAAAGTCGTGCGACCTTACAGTAGTAGAGGTCGCACGGCTTCCACACACCTTACGATAATCGTACGATTGCGGGATTTCCCACGATTATCGTACCATTATCCCAAGGTGTGTGGGGAACTTTAGTTGTGGGAATTGTATAAAGAGTATACCTTCAGTACTGACGGATGTTATCAATAGACTACAAGTGAGGTGATGTCACCACACCTTTGTACTCCACTGAGCACTACAAGTCCCTCTACATTCACAAATCCTGTAATAAAAAAACAACAGATGCCTGCAGGGAGAAGCGCAGGTGAGTGGGGGGAGGGGGGGCACGCTGACGGTTGGGGGCTGTGTAATAGCACCATTTTCCATGTTATACCCTAAATATGGGTGTAACATGGAACATGGTAGTAAAGGTGGAATTAGCCTGTAAACTTCTAGAATAAAGGCTGTGGCACTGTCACAGAAATAAGGACAAGAGAATCACTAAAAAAACAGCTAATGGTGGGAAAAACAATACATATGATTTTCTTTTAGGGGCCCGACAAAGGCTGCAACTTATTATTATTTTACTATATTTCTTTGCCTTGTCTACATTATACCTACTAATGTTTGCATCCTATTTCTGCCAATTGGTGCCATATGGTAGCAACACGCAAAAAAATATTTTTAATAATAAAAACATCTATTTTCTCTCACTCAGAATGACGGACCTGTCTAAATCCTGGTGATTTTCTACATTACATGACTCATGTGCCTTATGTACAAATATCATCAAGCAAGGAAGAACATTGAGCCAGATTACGGATGAAGAGCCTGTATGACTCTGACTGATTATTCTGTAGGACACCAGAAAATCTTGTCACACTGCAAACAATGTATTTCATACTACAACTGTTACCCTCTGTTCCCTTACATCTCACTCTGTTATCTGTATTTATTTTGCACTAATGTCATTGCCAACAATTGGCCTGTGAGCTGCAGGAGCTCCTCAGCTTCCTCTGATAGTGGTGAGCAAACTCTAGGCAGGTACCTTTCCAAATGCCTGTCTGAACACCTTTATATTATACTTCCCATAACATTTATAGCAAAATAATTTATATCATTTCATTAAAACTTTAATGTTATTTTTAATAAAAAATTATTAAGTCTTATTTTATTTTTGTTGTTATTGTATTATTTTTTTTGTGTGCCCAACAACAGTTATATTTGGATCTTGTTTATCGAGTGGCGATACGTTTACAGGCTTTTATAATTACTTTTTACCTGCTACAAGAGCACAGAAAGATGGTTAGCCTATGGTCTGACGGTGATCCTGCCGTATTCAAGAAACAATAATAAATATTTTAAAAAATCATAAAATGAAAAGAATATTTGGTTAACAAAAACCTAAACCAAATTAAAATGTACCGGTATGTAAATATATATATTTTAATTTCTTTTAGATAGTGGCGAGTGGTTAGAGCTCCTGTCAGATTTTTATTGCTAACATTTGGAAGTGGAAAGAGAGCGCTGGACCTGTGTGATTATTCTCTTGGTGTTTATCATCCAACAGTGATCAAGTGATGTGAATATGTGTAATCTGGCTAATGGATAGGCAGCTATCACTGGCCAAAGGGTCTCCACAGTATCCTTGGCTTGACAGTGAACACAGTAGATATAGGAATTGAAGCGTCACACCAATTAAAAGAGTCCAGATACAACTTTATTCCATCGGGCTCAGGGGACAGTTGAGTAGA
>NW_017308278.1:192247-208109 GCF_000935625.1 Nanorana parkeri | reverse complement strand
TATATATATATATATACACAAAAAAGCATTATTCTTAATAAATATTATGTTGATTTATTGCTGTCTGTGTTCATAATGAGGTGATTCACCTCTCTTTTTGTCCTGCTGACAATTGTCACTGGAATCTTTCAAAAGGGACACTTCTCCCAATGATAATTCTGTAAGAGGAGTCTCACCTTGTATTATTTTTCACAACTCAGTCAAATAACTTCCATCTCACTGTGAAATGGTGTAATATGTTCTTTGACAATTGTCTTCATAGTACAGGTAGGAGAATTTTCTTCTCCATTACTGTTTTAGAAATCGCTAGCAGTTAAAATAGTCGGGCAATGGGAAGGGGCAGTCCAGTTTATTAGAAGAAATAGAAACATAGAGAAGCAATTTGCCGCTTCCTCTAGAAACTGATTCCTTGAATGTCAAATAAACAAATCTTTAAGTAAAAAAAAACATTCAAAGAGTGATTAAATCCTATTCTATGTTGATTTTTTTTTTTTTTAAACAATTTATTGGGTTTTCAGGAAATACAGCAATTTCCAAAATATAAATTCCAAAACATAAAAATAACAACATAAACAATCTGTTATGTAAGAAAGTCAAATACTCATGTCACATTTACACAAAGACAAAAATAAACCGAGAATACAGAATAAGTGCAGCTTATAAAATCATACATTGTCTGCAAGAAAGCAATAGCTCGTTCCCTGAGCGGGTCCCCTTCTACTATCACATCTCCATGTAAGAGGCAAAACTCTAGTATTGTCTGTACTAGCCTGGGTCATAATCATCAGGGATCTCCAGTCGCCCCAAGGTTTTATCTAATTTCCTTTCTAGGTACCACTGTGTAAGTCTGAAGGGATATTCTATGTTGATTTTAAACAGAAAAGTGCTAGAGCTACCAAATCATAACAAATATTTTAACTGAATTAAATTACAAGGAGATTTAAGATAAAATAGACTCCAGGGAAACATTACGTATTGTTATTCCCAACTGTGAAATCTGACTTGATTGCTCTGCCTCACACACCTTCCTTCATCCCATTAGAATGAGATGTTCCAAAGATGCTAAATTAATTCTAAAGCCAGCTATACACTTTACAAAAGCCAGCTATACACTGCACAGTGGGTGGCCCTGTCATCACCCTTCTGTCTGGCATCTTTCGATTAAAAGACCGAAGGAGCTGGATGAACCCTCTTCAGTCAGCCAATCAACTGCCGTCACTGTTTGGGTATTCTAACAGTGGCACCCCTGCCGCTGTCAGAATACAAAGCACACAACAGGAGAATCTCTTATATTTATTTAATTCATCCCGAAGATTGAACAAAATAATTATAATTGTAATTAGGCTGTACCCTGAAAACTCTACTTTTTGCCTTTAATACCTTCTAGGAAATAGCAGTGCACTTCCTGACACATGTACCTACGCACTTCTGTTCCTCTAGCATCCTAGTTGCATATCTGCAGTGTGAGATCATCTAAGGCAGTGCTGTCTCTAACTGCTAATCTCACACGATTTGGGGTAAGATTTGGTGATGTCATTATTGCGCTGCTCTCTGTTCTTCTTAAGGTTCACTGGAGAGGAAGCGGTACATGAGGACTTGTGCTTTCTCTACCTCTTCTGCTGCTTCCTGATCAGTCCCTGAGTCATCAGAGCACTGGTTATAAAGGGGCAGGTCTGACGTGAGGAAGTAAAGCCTCCCTCTTTTAAGATGGCTCGGCATTGTTTAGTCAATATCAGATGCATGAAGCCTACAGGCAAGATGGCCATGGCTCCCTCAAATGATTGTATCAGATCCTGAATCCAGCAGGAATTGACTTTATTATAATTTTATTATTGAGAGATTCAAAGAGAAGTTGGCTAAATCTATAAATACAGTATAGAAACCTAGGTAAACATCTCACCATTTAGGCCAGTTTCACACCTATGCATTGTGATAGTGTGCAGTAAGAAGAATGTTGTCCTGCATGCCATTCTGTGCTGTATGTTGTGGAGCCATTTATTCCAAATAGTAGCCCCACACACAAGCATAGTAAGTGTTGACAGACTTGCACTGCAATGTACATAACATTAAAAAATGGACTTGGGTCTGGTTTTTGATGTGTTGTTGTTGTGTGTGCAGCCTATACAAAATGAATGGGCTGCATTAATACAACACACATTAACACTCAACATAACAAGCATTAACGGGCGTGTGGTGGTGCATTGCAAGGTGTGAAGAGGGCCTTATATTTTTTTTTGTACTTTGTAAAGCCCTTCCATGTGTACCTTGCCTATAGCTAGTTATGAATTGATGAGTGTGTTTGCCATTTGTTTCATTGGTTGGATTTGGTGTGGGGACACACTGGGGGCTTCAGCTGCCATTGTGATGTTTTGGGCTTCTGGTTTGTCCCTGTGCTTTTAAGAAGATTGAGCTACCTCCTTGTGAATCTGCACTCAATTCATTCTTGGCTATGTATGCTCCAAGATGGAGGCTCTCATAGATTAGAGTTAGAACCACACTACACAGAGGGGCCTTGACGAGGCAGCGTGGCTACCGCATATTTTGCAAAAGTTGTGCAGCTAAAACCTCTATTTTTAACCCTATTAGTTACACAGTGTATTTTTTGGAGGCTGACTAGTAAATGTGCTGGGACATTTTTGTTTTTATATTTCTTTTAGACATGTTCATGTACAGTTTATGGTGTTTAATAATAAGATTGCAGTAATAATACATATAACAGCCATTAACTACGTTTGAACTGAACTCTTTAAAAAGGAAATACTTCTTGAAGTACATGTGGCCCTCATTAGACATATTATTGCCCCTTGTAGCACTCAATCTGGCCCGATGTTTCATTCGAGTTTTACATGCCAACTTTAGACATTCCCACCCGTGACAAAGTAATAGGAAAAAGCAGTCCATCACAGATTGCATCAAATAGTTAATTATTTGTGAAGGTTATAGGTAGCTGGAAAAGGTTCTGAATGTCGAAATTTGGGGCTGAACAAGGGAGGCCTTTTAGTATCTGTTTCAGGGAGGGAAAGACAGATCAATGAAAGTATTCCGTTCTTTTAGGTAGAATATTAACAGAGAATTTTAGTTGTCATGGTACAAAGTGAAATTTTTACATACGTAAACTAATTTATGGGTCTTTGTTGACTGTGGACATATAAATAGTCAGGTCACTGTGAAATCAAAGTCGGGAGACCATCATAGCAGCTGGCTAGGTACCATGTGCTTTTGAAGGATTTTTCTACATTGGAATTGATCATCTGGAACACTCCAGGCTTTCATAAATTGAAGCAACTCTTATTTTCGACAATATGTGCTCTGGAAGCTGTGCTAAATGTCTGGGCATTACCTTAATTCCACTAGCTGTTCTCTGCATCTTGGCCAATATCCTGCTATTTTTTCCTGGAGGAAAAGTTGCTAACAACAATGGGCATATATCTGATGAAGTCTGGTATTTTGGTGGAATACTGGGATCTGGAGTGTTGGTAAGAGACCTATGATGCATAGAATTTAAATGGAATAACTCTAGCAGGTATCTCTATGTCATTTGTTCACAGTCAAGCTCAGATAGACTGTACGACAATCCTGGCATTTGACAGAAGGATGTCTAATAGTGCTGGTGGACTTGTCCATTCACACTTGTCTGTTTTTGCCAGGTATGTTTTCTATTGGAGAAATATAGGAGTTGTGTTTCTGCCTGGAGATCCGGCTCTTTATTTTACCTACATGTATGTTTTCTATTGAAATCAAAGGAAACACAGCAAGACATGTCAACGTGTGTCAGCGCCCAGTAAGGGCCGTTTAAAAAAAAATAAAAAAATGTGTTTGCCTAAAATGGGCTTTTAGTGCGTTCCAGGGCGTTTGCATGCGTTTTGGTGCATTCCAGAGCAGACAAAATAGGGCATGCTGCAGTTTTTCCACATGCTCCGGAACTGAACGTTCTGGTGTGAACTAGAGCCCAAAATACCATTGAACGCAGTTTTCATCTGTTCTGTAACTGCTCTGCATTTGCTCCGCGCTTGGTGTGAACTAGCCCTTACAGTGGGGCTACTCCTACACTGCTAGGGTTAAGTGCTTGTTTTTGTATAGGGTCTGAAAAACCAAATGCTCAGTTAAACCTCAGATCCGGCTGGCTGCTACACTAATCCCTGACGCCTCTCACAACCTCTGCTCTGGAGATGGAATGTCCCTTGGCGTCCTTACATACTATTCATTCACATCATTCCCTTCCTTCAAGAAGCTTACAATCTAAGGTCCCATTCTCATATACACACACATATGGGGGCCAATTTAGACAGGAGCCAATTAACCTTCCAGTATATCTTTGGAGTGTGGTAGGAAACTGGGAAACCCACCCAGAGGAAACCCACACAAGCACAGACAGAACATGTGCACTCCATGCCCTCTATAGTGCCCTGACCAAACCTGGATTCAAACCTCTGCAAATGGTAATCACTGAGTCACCATGCTGTCCCTGTTAAGCAATGATTTGCGGATAAAGGTCCTAAAGAGGTAATCCAGAAAGGAAACCATGTCAGCAATCTCATGCTTTGTTCGGTATTTGGACTTTATGGGATCATTATCTTTTCTTACTAATTGTACAGTAAAAAAAGGTACAGTTAACTGTTTAAAAAAATCTGGATGTATTCCTAAATGCAGAGAATATTACTGGATCTTGAGTTCTTATAGGTATATTTAGCATCAGAGATTGTTGATCCAGGAAATATCCGATTGCCTTATGGGATCAGAAAGGAATTGTTTCCCCTGTTGGAGCAAATTGAATGATGCTTTATAGGGTTTTTTTGCCTTCTTATGAATCAACAGTGGGTAATTGTGGGCATAGCGTTCTTTTTTTTTTTCTTCTATTATCTCTATAGGTTGAACTCGATGGACTTGTGTCTTTTTTCAGCGTGACTAACTATATAACTGTCTTTTTTCAGCGTGACTAACTATATAACTATGTATAACTATTGGTAATTACTGATTTCTGGCTTGCATCCTGTTTTCCCTTAACTTTACTTTACTTTTATCCAGCAGATTTACCAAACTATATTCTCCTTAATTGCTGAATCTAGCGAAATAATTGTTTCTATTTATTTTGAATTGCACACAAACTCATAAATCATGTACAAAACTCATGCCCTTAAGTATGTAACTCCGTTATTACTTGTATTTATTTTTAAAAAATGTAAAAATGCGTATGAGAATAACTTTATATAGATCACCCAGAAGTTTAGCATTTGAAGGCTTGTTTGTTCAGATATCAGCAACAAACGTATACCATATATTTGCTTCAGATGGTGTTTCCAGCTTTGGTGTTCCTTGGACTGAAGAACAATGACTGCTGTGGCTGTTGTGGCAATGAGAAATGTGGAAAGAGATTTGCGGTATGTCAAAAAATATACATATGTGATTTAATTCTTAATATGCCATGTGCAAGTTACCTCTAAATCACTATGACTATGTTTAATGAGGATTCTTCACTTCATGGATCAGAAGGAGCTGTAGAAATCAAAGTGGCATGCGGTTGGTATAGTGTATTTCCACTTTGCAGTCGGACTGGGATAACACCTATTTTATATTTGTTACATGTTCCCATTCACATAACATAAGCTAAACAAATGTAAAAAATGCTTCTTGCAGTTTAAATTGCTTTTACTTAGGTTAGGGTTTCTGGGCTTCTTAATGTTTAAAATTTCTACTTGTTTCTCTTTCTTTGTAATGTTAGGAGAGGTTGTGATGGGTGAGGGGTATGCACATGTATGCAAAAAATAACATTCTGTATAAATGATCCTTTAACTATAAGGCCTCATTCACACATGCAGGTATGGGTGCCCGCACTTGGATGTAGACCATCTGTGTCCAAGTGTGGGCACCCAGACCCACACAAATGTGTCGGTAGTGATGTACAGGTGGCTGCACGCAATTACACGTTGCACCTATCCTTTCTGGGAGCAGGTCTCTGCAGGGGCGTGCACACCATACAAACAACAGGCATCCCATTCAGGATTTAAGTTAAACTATTAGTGCAGGATTAGTTTTTATAACCCCCTGTATGCTAAGCAATGATTGCTCCAATTTACAATGGTCAACTAAATTTTCTGTTGCATTGGGTTTTTTTGGGCGGGGGAGGGGATTTGTTGCCATGTTGCATGCTCTCTACTGTACTGCACAAAATAGAAAGCTGACGTTGCTTACCTGAAGAGGTTAGTTACCTGGCTGTCACTCTGAACCTTTTAGGGTCATTGGCCTGAAACATGTATTTATTTGGTGAGGTCATAGTGAAGCCCTCCTACTTGTTCCAGGTCAGTGACCCAAAGTATAGAAATCAGCGCATCAACTTGACAATCAAGTAACTTGGCAGCCTCCATATTTCTCTCAATATGGGGTTATGTTAAGGAGACTAGTTCATATGTAGTGTTAGTATAAAGAAAATATATTAAAAATAAACAGCACACATTTCCTTGAATACTTTTCTCAGTACTGATCATGCACTCTGGTGGGAAAGGACACTGTGTTCTTAGACATTTAGTATTTTATGTGTAGCAAAGAACTTTAACCACATATATTCTCTTTTCCCAGATGTTTTCTTCGATCCTTTTTGCTGCCATTGGGTTTGTTGGAGCTGGCTACAGCTTTATAATATCTGTAGTTGGTATACACAAAGGCCCCAAATGTGACATAGGCTATGGAAACTGGACATATGCCTTTGATGGGGGGTAAGTAAATAGGTTTGAGGAGTCTTAATAGAGTAATCATTTGGAAAATGTATGTGTTTTTAAAGTAAACTGTTTGGGTTTTATATTTCTTTCAGTACTACAGTAAAAGAGCAATGGCATTTTGAAACATTTTAGTTTTGCATTTGAAGGATGACATTGTTGCATGACCACAAATTCAGGCTACAATACAAATACCCATTATCCCTTTATTTACTTAAAATTGGTAAAAAAATAAATAAAAACAGAATTGGCATTGATGTTTAAAGTTTCCTAGTTTTGAATCTGCTTTTTTTGTTATGCATTTAATGCTAGTTTAACATCAGCATTTTGATTTATTTTTTCTCAAATGTGCCCCAAATACTATTTTAAATATTCTTATTGTTTCCAACACTTAGGGGCCTATTCACAAAACTGCCGTAGGCAGCCGAGTGCATAACCGACCCGAAGTGAAGTGAGCCGAATAGCTGTTCGGCTATTCACTTCAGGCTTGTACGTCTGATTTCAGTCGTATATCGGTAAATCGTATATCGTTGTACATCGGGTGGCTTCGGGTCGGCCAAACATCCTCAGCATGTTCGGCCGACCTGAAGTGCAGAAGGAGTTCGACTCAGCCGATCCAACATCTGGATCGGCTGAGCCGAGCCTCCGGCAGGCTACTCGCTGCTGTTCGGCCTATTCTCATAGATGCCGATCAGCAGTGAGTGAATAGCCGAATGCTGCAGAGCGGCATTCGGCACGGCTATTCTGCTTGGTACCTCTGTGGTCCCGAGCAGAATAGAAAAACAGTCTAAAAAGGTTGAATATAAAAATAGAAAACAATTAAAATGATGGCGGATAGCAGAGGAAGCAATAGCTTCTTTGCTTTCTGCAATTTTTTTTTTTTTTTTGTATTCTGACAGCTGCTGTCGTCAGAATAAAATAAATAATAAAAAAAAAATACGCATAGGAATGCATAGCTAGATTCCTATTGGCTATTTCACTTTGCAATATCCAATAGCAAGCTGGCTATTGCACCTGCCCTCTGCTGCTGTCAATCACTAGAAGGGGATTTGATGGAGAACTTCAGGTCCCCTCTGCTGATTGACAGCCGCAGAGGGCGGGTGCAATAGCTAGTTTGCTATTGGCTATTGCAAAGTGAAATAGCCAATAAGAATGTAACTATGCATTCCTATACTGTATTTTTTTCTGACTGACGGCGCCGGCGGCTCCGATGTCAGAAGGAGAAAGAAACAACAGAGCAGGGAAATGTATACTCTGCTCGATCGAGCAGAGTAAACCTTTCAGGGAGAAAGTGTTTCTCTTCCGGGCGGTTGGGAGCCGCTATCTAATAGCGGAGACTCCCAGAGCGTCCGGGAGAGTAATGACAGATCAGCGTCCCTGGTTACCCTGGAGGCCGTGAATAGTGAATAGCCTGTATAGCAGCCCTTCCATTCTACTGAACCGAAGGGGTCCTAGGGCCAAAGCTAGCCGAAGGATCAGCCGAAGCTACGGCTAGATCCTTCGGCAGCTTTGTGAATAGACCCCTTAGTTTTATATAAATGTTAAGTACAACAAATGATAATGAAGCTTTTCTTTTTCAAATGCTAAATAAGACAAAATAACTGCAGTACTTAACTATAATTATGTTTTGTAGAAATTACTTGGGAAACCCGAAGACCTGGAGTACGTGTGTTGCACCCCCTGATATAGTCCCATGGAACCTGACACTTTTTAGTTTGCTGCTCATAATGAACGCGGTCCAGGCTGTTCTCTGTGCTACCCAAGCTATTAATGGCATCATTGGGACGTTTTGTGGAGACTGCAGGTGCTCTGGATGTTGTGGGGTAGGTTAAGTAATTATCCATTATATTGGTGTGAAGAGCTAATTATTTGTGACAGCTTAAAGTGACACTAAACTCCAGAGTTAAATCTTAAAAATGCACTTGCAGTATCATACGCCAGCTCTAACTGTTGGGAAGAGTACATTTTACTCTCCCAATACTTCTTTAATGCTGTATTAAATTTACCAACTGGTAGATTTGATTAAATACTGGCACTGGTAGTGATCCAAGTGTTTGAAAGCCATTGAAAACCCAAAATTGAAGTTTTAGGTGGACTTGTCCTTAAAAAGGCTGTAGTAAATCAAAGTCCTAGACCAAAGCTTAGACTTAGACCAATGGACTTAACTATGTAGCTAGTTATGTAGCATACTTAACTATGTAGCTTATCATGTTACAATTAATGCATATTCCAATATCCAACAATGTAATGAACATTTTACTGCTAAATACTAACCCAGAATCTGATATTGCTAGAATATCCTTCTGATATACATCCTGCCCCCGAAACAGGACATTCAGCCACAGAGCATATGACGCTCGTAGACTTATTATATTTACCACCCCTGGTTCCAGGGAGACACACTCCCCAATACCTGTCATAAAAACAATTATTTTGTATACCATTGTATTAAGTGGTCAGCCCTTTAAAATCTACTTTTGTTCATACATTGTTATTAATAATAATAATAATAATAATATTTTTTTCAGTACCATAACCTCATAACCTTTCTTGATTCCCTTACAGGGAGAAGGAACAGTTTAACACTCAGTGATCATGAATGCTGTAAGAGACTGTTCGAGTGTCATCTTACCATCAACACAAAAAGGTTTAGGAATGATGAGCCCAGCTACAGCTCTGACTATATCAATGCATTGTATACTTAACTGTAATATAATTTAGTGCCACTCTCATTCTATAGTTAAAGAACCCATTAATGCCCAGCACCACCCTTCCCAATATCTAAAGACACGCACTGCATAATCTATAGTTGAATCTACCCCATTATAAATAGTCCAGGTATGCAATGCTTTACCTCCCCTTGCTGGTCATGATTCTTATGTTAATATTATTATCTTTTCTGATATTTATTTGCAAAGATATTCAGGTTGGCATTCAGAAATTTCTTTTGTGTGCTTTGTTATGAGAATTGATGCGATCTCTGTCTGCTTTTAATATCTTAATATAATTCATAATGAAGGCACAAACTATGGAGTTCAAATCTAAAAATGTATTCAAATATTATCAATTTAGATTGGGAGACTGGAATAGAAAATCAGACCAGTTGCAGCTAGGACTGTTTTTCTTTTAGACGTGTTAAGCTCTCTGTGAGCTGATACAATACTAAAGCAATATATAAATATCATCATTTTACATTCATTTTCCTTCTACAGCAGTTGTGCAGGGTCTAAATATGACTGTGCAGTCCAATATGCACCCGAGTAATACCTAGTGCACTTAGTAATCAGCATTCAGTAACAGACCTAGTCAAACACCCCCGCCCCCTCTTTTTCTCTGCAATTCAAATTTGACACGTGTGCTGAGGGGTGTAGCTTTTACTCAGCTATAACAGCACAGGGCACTGGAGTAGAAACACAGGATGCATTGACAGAAAAAAATTATTTTAAGCAAAGATCAGCCACAAATTATAACAATTGTAGGTGCAGCACTCGGAAGAGATAAAACAGTGTAAGAATTCAGCTGAGCTTCATGAGCTTCAGATTATCATATTACAAACTCCATGTGCTGCCACATAATGGCTATCCTCAATGCTTATATGTGACTGGTACAACTGATCAACTGATAAGCAATGAACTTTATTTACAAAAGTGTTTTGTACACAAAAATGTCTGTGTTGCCCATAGCAACCAATTAAACTCCAGCTGTGGGTTAGAAAATTACATAGATTTACATGGGAAATATACATTTCTATAGCAATTGCATTTTTATGAATCAGCATCACTACTCTATGAAGAAATGACAACTGCCAAATTGTTTTGTAAGAGTAAATATTAAGGATCATGGTAAAATGCAGTAAACAAGGGCATTCAGGTCAGTGCAGTTTACTCAATGCGTGTGGTTTTCTTAATTAAAAAAAATGGAAACTCATTGGTGGTCAGGATGTTTTTTTCCATTACAAGCCATACAACCTGGAACCCAAGCTCTCATTTGGATGTAAGGGTATATGTTTTTTTTTTTAAACGGGTCTATTTATATTTTTCTATGCCAATAAATCATAGGCACTGTGGTTTCTAGTTTTGATTGAGAGGAAGACCAGTGGAATAATGAATACTTGCAGGTACACACAGCCATGCTGCAATAAACTTGCCTATCTGACAAATTCACTGACATCTAGAGTCCATCTTTGCGATTTTCTATACATGGATTTAGCCCTGATGAAGGGGGCAATTTAAAGCCCCCAAAACGTGTTGGATAGACATACAGACGTTGCTTGACTTTTCTATTGGAATAAATATTTTTGGACTTCACACTCTGGTGTGGTGCTCCTGTTTTTATCTTTTCCTTCAGTTCCAGTCCAAAGAGACTGTGGAAGCCTTTTGTATTGTGAAAGATATCCACCAAGTGCCAAGATGTTACACAAAATCATTTCCAGTCTGCTTGGTGGAGTTTCTTTGGTGAAGGCATTTGTGCAGATTCCAAGCTATTCTGAGCAGTTTAAAAGTGAAACTAGAGGGTCAGACTGAGCTTCCCCTCATTAACATACAATGCTTCCAAGTCTTTAACCCATTGTTAAGAAAATACAGAGTTTAAATCTAGTTTCCATTAGATAATAAAACCTGCCAGCACAGTACAGAGAGGGTTAGCGTAAGCATAACTTCCCACAGTCCCATCCTTAACATTACATAAGCACTTAAAGTGACATTAAAGTCAAAAATTTCCCCCCCTTCCCAATCCTGCTGTA
This sequence comes from Nanorana parkeri, assembly GCF_000935625.1. Classification (NCBI taxonomy): domain Eukaryota; kingdom Metazoa; phylum Chordata; class Amphibia; order Anura; family Dicroglossidae; genus Nanorana; species Nanorana parkeri. Next base: position 196,658 of record NW_017308278.1, on the reverse strand, counting down.
GGGACTTACCTTAAACGATGTCTCGTAATCCGATTTTCTTCTTCTTTCCTGTAGTTTTTAGCTGTCCCTCCAGCGCTGGTGCGGGTCTACGATCCAATGCTGACTCCTCTGTCCTCCTTTTGTCTCATGTCCCACGGAGTCTGTGCGGGTGCACGCTGTCCATAGACTTACCTTGTGTCTCTCCTCGTCTCCCAGACGAACATCTGAACTGCGCATGCGCCTGCCCCAAGATCCATTGCGGCCGCCCGAGGCTCTTCAGATGTTCGGATGGGAGTGTGCGGCGAAGACACAGGTAAGTATTAACCCTTTTTAAAAGGTTTTGTTTTTAAATGTGTTTGCATATATCTACTGCTTGCTAGCACTAACTATATGCAAAAACACGCAAGGGTTTAATAACCCTTTAAAAATGTAAGCAACAATTTTTTTATATTTTTTAATTCATGCAATGTAATTAAGAACGTGTAACAAATCTAACGTAGGTGATTTTATCCCAATTTGCCTGCAAAAGTGGAAATACACTTTAAGCGAAACCAACTCTGCTTATTTTACGTCCTTACATTATGATGACGGTAGTGGGAAAAGCAAACTGCACCTCAACAAGAAAAAGATAAACTCTGCTGACCTGTGACTGGTTATCAGATAATCAGCATGTTATCATAGTTTTTGTGTTCTTGAGCTTGTTACAGATACAAGATAAGCGCATCAATGTCAAATTTGTTCTAGATACTTAACCACTTGCCATCCGCCCATTGTCAAAACACGGGCGGATGGCGGACGCTTCCCAGCGGGTGGACGTTCATGTACGTGATTTTTTTTTCTGCTCACGCGTGCCCGCTAGGCAAACAGAATCCTGCGGCGAATGTAAACAGCCATTATCGGCTGCTACATACAAGCGTTCCACCGGCTCTACAGCTGGTCGATCACTTGTATGACAACGCACAGTGCGCCCCCTCTGCTACCGCGCCCCACCCCTCTTCTGCTGCTGCCGGATATCCCGGGCTCCGCTGTCCCCCCTGCAAGCCCGGGACTAGCACAGCGGCTGCTCAACTGTACACAAAGGAGAGATCAGCATTCTCCTACTTGCTGATCTCTCCTCCGATCTCTAAAGGCGGAAGTGATGTGTATTACAACACTTCCGCATTCAGCCTGCCATTTCTTTGGCTGCTATAGCCAGAGAAGAAGCTGGTGAAGCAGATTTCCGCTTCATCAGCTTCTTTGGGGTCCCAAGGTGACATTAGCGGTCTTAGAGACCCCTAATGTCTCCACAAAGAGGATCTGTCATTGTATATTTGTTATCCCATACGGGGCTTGTAAGTCCCCTATGTGATAGCAATAAAGTTAATAAATAAAAAACAACAAGTTTTAAAAAAATCTAAGTCATTGATATTAAAAAAAAATAAAAAACACCCAAAAAAATGTAAGTTCCCTGCCCCCGCATGCACACACATATAAACGTAAATACACGTCGGGTGCACCTACAGGCGAAAACAACAATTATGCCACACATGTTACATATCGCCGTGACCGTCGAAGTGAAAGCAATAATTCTAGGGCCATCAATCACTGTTTAAACTAAATTGGTAAGCAGCAAAAGCTTTTAAAGCATTGCTCATGGCCAATTTTAGGCATGGTCGATTTTTGCGATTTCGTGAGCGCATGCAATTTTAAAACTTGACATGTTTATTATCTATTTAACCGACGTGACCCCGTCTTTTATGGGTACTAATCAATGTTTTATAACATAACGTAGGGAAAACAGTTTTCTTTTCAAAAGTTTTGAAACTTTTCATTGTATAGTAAAAAATAAAAACCCCAGTGGTGATTAAAGACCACCAAAAGAAAGCTCTATCTGTCCCAAAAAATGGCATAAAATTTGTTTCAGTACAGCGTTACATGACGGAATAAACGTCAGTCAAAGTACCGCAGCACTGAATACCGAAAAATGGCCTGGCCAGGAAGGGGGCTTAACACCTCGTTCAGCAAGTGGTTAAAGTAGGACTTTACACCCTCCCCCCAAAAAGAATGCGAGCAGACAAGCGTTTTATTGCAATGGGAGACATTATCAGCTTAATTTACAAAGCATTACACAGTGACAAGGGATTTTATTTTCATTGAAGTGACTGTATTTTTTAAATTATTATTATTATTATTAAACAGGCTGTATATAGCGCCAACAGTTTGCGCAGCGCTTTACAATATCAGGAAGGCAAATCTCACTGAACTAATTGGACTGAAAAATAACTGTCACTTTTTTAATATAAGTATCTTCTTATCCTTCTATCCTGCCTGTTCAGAAATATCTTTAGAATGTTGCATTGCTGGAGGGATGTAAGTATAGACAGATTTTAGTTCTGCTTTAAAGGACCACTGTCGCAAACAATACTTTAAGAAGGTAAAGCATGTAATGACAGTATGGTACTATAATTCCATTTTTTCTACTCAAATGCTTCATTTCATTTTTTGAACATATGAGCAGACTAATATATATAAAAAAAATGTATGTACAATTAAAATGTAATTCATATACTGAATACAGTAGTCCTTTAATGTGATGGTGACTCATGACAAAACAAATGTACACTGAAACATCTGTTCATTGACACTCCAAGGAAAAAAAAAACCTTACTAGATTAGCTATCCAGGGCACAAACTAAATATAGCAATAAATACTCTACTCCATATAATACATAACCAAGCAATGAAAAAAAATTACCCTCTGAGTCCACCATTACCAATTCTGTTGCTAAGAAGCTTCATACACTTGGTGCATTAACCATTAACTGATATATAGAGCATGCCTTCTTCTACTAGTTCCCATACTAGGCAAACAACCAAGTGTGAACAGGCACCATGGCGTGCTAAGTGGGGACAACAGCAAGTATAACAGAAACCTAGACAGTTGGGGTGATGAACAAATATGTTCTTTATCAGACCCTTACTAACCCTGTGCCATCAGACACAATACAAGCTATTAGCTATGTAAGGACATCCTTGTGAACATCTATGGAAAATAAAAGTTTTCTTGAAACTTGATTGGTGTTTTTGTTAGCAAGAATCAATATGATTCCACAGTGCCACCTACTGAATTAATGTGAATACAAATCCTAAAAGCATACAACAAGGCATGGTGAATTATGAGAGTGTATGATCTCTTGTAAGCATACCTCCCAAGCATCCCGATTTCTGCGGGACTGTCCTGGGATTTTAACCAAATTCTGGAGTTTCATGGACCAAGCCATTTCCCCTGCACCAGGTACCAGAATTTCCATTTCAGCACCCAATCCAGTGTCTGACCAGTACAAGTACAGGAGAGTGGAGAAAACCTACCACCCTTCCTGTTTCTGGTCATGTGATGATAACACAAGGGAAGTCTGGGATGTACTTTTCTTACTCTATAGTGCCACTCTGAAGAGGTTTTGATGGAGGCAGGGCCGGATTAAGAGCATCACGGGCCTGGTGCTGAGGATTTTGGTGGGCCTTTTTATGGAAATGTCGACGGTCACCAGGGCCCTCTTCCTCCTGTCTGGGCTGTGATTTGTACTCTCTCTATAGTCAGTGGTGACGTGCCAGGGCCCGGCTGCAGCTGTGAGCCTGGTAGATGTGCAGGTGACTCCACATTGTAGAGAGACTACAAATATCAGCAATACATTATACAGCCATACAGAATACCACCAACTATAGAGGGCTACAAATCCCAGTAATAAATTACATAGCAATGTAAAATACCACCACCTACAGAGGACTACAATTCCCAGCAATACATTATAAAGCAATGCAGAATGGCACCAGCTATATAGGACTATAAATCCCAGCAATGCATTGCTAAGCACTGCAGAATGATACCAGCAGCTATAAAGGGACTACAGATTTCCAGCAATACTTTATACAGCAATGCAGAATACTATGAAGCTACATACTTTGTGTTGCTCCAAGTTCATGGTCCGATGTCTCCAGGGTCTCAGGAGGGCTGTGCAGGGTTTCAGGGGAGCTGTGCAGGCTCTCAGGAGGCTGTTCAGGCTCCAAGATGGCCAGTGCAGACTCTCAGTGGACCAGTGCAAGCTCTCTGGTGGTCAGTGTGGGCTCTCTGGTGGTCAGTGTGGCTCTCAGGGGGCCAGTGCGGGCTCTAAAGGGGGCAGTGCGGCTCCCTGGCAGTCATTGGGGCTCTCTGGCGGTCACTGTGGCTCTTAGGTGGTCAGTGCGGGCTCTGGGTGGTCAGTGTGGGCTCTGGGTGGTCAGTGCTGGCTTCGGGTGGTCAGTGTGGGCTCCGGGTGGTCAGTGCAGTGGTCAGTGTGGGTTCTGGGTGGTCAGTACAGGTTTTGGGTGGTCGGTGTGGTGGTCAGTGTGAGTTTTGGGTGGTCAGTGTGGGCTCCGGGTGGTCAGTGTGAGCTTTGAGTGGTTAATGCAGGCTTTG
>NW_017308278.1:186744-192097 GCF_000935625.1 Nanorana parkeri | reverse complement strand
GCTTTGAGTCGTTAATGCAGGCTTTTGGTGGTCATTGCGGGCTCTGGGTGGTCAGTGCGGGCTCTGGGTGGTCAGTGTGGGCCCTGGGTGGTCAGTGCGGGCGCACCAGGTATGCCTGGAGTGACGGGGTGTGGCTCTCTATTCAGGTGATCAGCCGCAATCAGGCAGTGGCAGCCTCAGATCAGCACCCTCCATCCAGGGTCACATTAATGTAGGGGTGGGTGGAGCTACTGCTCCAGGCCCGGCCCTGCAAATAGGCCCAGCCGACCTGGATCCGGCAGCAGCGGCTCTCTATTTGGGCATATTAGAGGGCCACTCGCTGGAGCCAATCAGGGCCTAGTGAGGAGTGAGCGGCCCTCTAATATGCCTCAATAGAGGGCCGCTGCTGCCGAATCCGGGTCGGCCGGGCCTTTTTGAGGGGGTGGGCCTGGAGCAGTAGCATCTGGCCCTGGATGTAGGGTGCTGATCTGAGGTCTGGAGAGGGCTAATTAGGGTCTAAAAAGTAGATCAAAGGAGGCGAATCTCAGATTTGAAAAGGGGTTGCATGGGGTCTGAAAAGCAGATTAAAGGGGACTGACATGGGGTATGACTGTTAAGGGGGACTGGCATGGGGTATGACTGTTAAGGGGGATTGACATGGGGTATGACTGTTAAGGGGGATTGACATGGGGTATGACTGTTAAGGGGGACTGAAATGGGGTATGACTGTTAAGGGGGACTGACATAGGGTATGACTGTTAAGGGGACTGACTGTTAAGGGGGACTGATATGGGATATGACTGTTAAGGAAGGGCCACTTACTGCTGATGACAGGGCATTTTTTTACTAAGTAATTTTTCCTCCCCCTAACATTGGGGCATTTTGTTCTGCCACTTACCAATAACCCCAGACATTTTCCTCCTATTGACCAATGATGCCTGGCATTTTTGTTTCCACTCAGCATGGATTCAGAACATTATTTTGCCCACTGAACAAAGAAGGCTGGTATTTTTCCTTCCACTAACCAATAACATTAGGCATTTTCTTCCTACTGGCCAATAATACTAAGTAGCCCAGCAGTTGTGCAATGACTGCAGCAAACGTATGCAGTGTATACTGTGCGTAGACTATTTCTTCTGTGTTCGGAGAAGCTCCTTATATGTTGCGAGGAGCTCATCCATAGTTTTTAGCTTTGCCATCAATCTTCTGTGAGCTACAAAAGAACGCCTCCCTATGTTTTGGTGTGGAGGGGGAGTGTGTAGTCCAAATTCAGAGAGCAGCCTGGGGTGACAATGCTGCTCCTCCATAACTAAAAAAAAGTTTTGACTTCAGTTCTAGTTAAAGTGCTCAAATGTAAGGAATACACAGTGGGGGTGGTATGGAGACACAAGGTGGGAAATGGTTTCTAGTAGGGATGCACAGATACTTTGAGTATCAGTGCCGATACTTGGCATTTTCATGAGAACTATCAGGGTTGCAGAGGTTGCAGCTGGGACCTGGCTCTGGCACTCCACCACTGTCCTGAAATCATTAGTCTGTATTGTTTTAGAAAAACTGTCACATGACAATAAACAAAAATGTATCAGTACTCGTACTTGTAAGTACTCGGCAAGTACCAGTACTCGTACTCGCAAAACAGGTATCTGTGCATCCCTTTATTTATATTTATAAAAACAAAATCATACATTAAAACAGAGATGTACAAATCCCAGGAGCTCCGTGTACAAATGACAGCTGCCTCCTAATTTTTGAATTTTTCTCTAGTGTAGTCTTGGAGCTCAAAAGTATCGGTACATGTACTCGTACTTGTACCGAGTACTGTACTTGGTATCTGTGCAACCCTAGTTTCTAGCATTACATTATATTTTTAATAGAGGTCAACGTAAAGTAGAACTGAAGTCAAATTTTTTGTATTTTTTTTGATAGGGTAAAGAAGGGTTATAACTAGGGATGCACCGATACTGGTTTTTCGGTATCGAGTACGAGTAGCAATATTTTTTTTCCGGTACTCACGGATACCAATACCGGCAGTCCCATTAAGGAAGCCAGGCGGTGTGTAATGACTCGCCACCTGGCTTCTTGATTAGCATGGAAGCCGGCTCCATGCTTCCTCCTCGTCCGGCTTCCTCATTGGCCATCTTCCCGACCAATCAGGAAGCCAGACAGCGGGTCATAACCCCTGTTAGCTTTTTTTGCCGTTGATGTCCCATTTGAAGAATTCCCTTTACTTCCTGTCCAGTAGCCACAACAGGAAGTGAGAGGAAATCCCTGGTGGCCTGCAGAATCACCAGAACAGGTGTCCCCATTGTAAGATTTCTAATTTTTTCCTGTTCTGATGAGAACCCAATATGTGGGATTTTCTTTCACTTTAGTGATAGAGAACACCAGGACAAATAGAGGGTGAATCTCCCTAATAAGGACACAGACAGCAATAAAAACCTGTCAGGTGTCCTAAACCCTCTCCACTTTATCCAAAACAAAAAGAAAGTTTTGGAGTGGATAGTGAAATTGTAATCCTGTTGAATTAAAATACTACATTTAAAGCCCAACTTCACGCTAATTTTTTTTATAGTTAAAAACTGTTTTTCCTGTGGCTAAGAGTCAGCTAATTATTGTAGCATATCACATACAGGAGAGCTCCTATTTAAACAGCTTGGATGGAGAATTCTCCCCTACGGAACTATTATATTCTGACAGCTGGAACTGGGCTACCAGATTAGAACAATACACAGCAGACAAAGGATAAACATCATTAGAGGTAACTTATTTGTACAGAAGAATTTTAAAAAGAAACAAACTTTTTTCCTGGAGTTCTGCATCACGTGAGGAGGTGAGAAGCTCATCTAATCCTACCTATAAGGGGCGCCACCTAATACAAAAATGTCACATTGTTACATGGAAATGATCAATGTGATACCACACTATTGCCCATCTTATAAAACTATTGCATGGGTGAAACATCTTATCATTAATATAATGGAAGAAAAATAATTAAAAGATCATACCGTCACTTCTGTGAAGTTTAGTTGTTGTTGTGGTGATTTATCTGTAAAACAGTTCAAAATTTTAAATTCTTTGCTGTGTAAATACCTTAGTCCCTGTTCGCACTAGGCAATATGGGAATGCGTGCAAACGTGCACGTTTGTGCATGTTCTTTATTGCGTTTGCCGCACATCACCCATTGATTTTAATGGGTTTGCACACGCAACAAAGTAGCTCATGCAGTATTTTTATCTGCGAGTGTCCTGCATTTTTTTCCAGCCCACTTGGGGAAAAACACACGTTTTATCAGTCACAATTGGGGTGCCAACACACTGGGATACGGATCCTTAGTTTAAAAAAAAGTTAAAAATGGATCACATGGCTGTACATTAAGCTCTTTATCCCTTGCATTAAATCTTGACAGTTGAGCCTCTTGTGAGCTAACAGCCATTACCTTTATTTATCCAAACCTTTTTAATACTTCCCTTACTTTATTATTAAGAGTTCTAAGGTGTGGCTTTGTTTGCTGTAATAAACAATTACTATAAGTGAGCATTGTGCAGTTGAACTCGGTGTTAATAGATCAGCCAACAAATAAAATGTTGTATGCTGCCCTCTAGTGTTCATATTAAGTATTGTTGGTTTAGGAAGTAATACTAAAGCTTGTGATTAAAATACATCTATGGCTCTATGTTACAAGGTTGTATAATACACAAAAAGTGACTTCATTTGATGCTTAACCTACACAACAACAAGGGGTGTCTAATATCATTAAACAACATAATACAATACAATAAAACAATCAGTAAAAAATACTTACTGTCTAGGCATGGGCATTGGTTTCACCCTCTTACCAAACCAGATCAGCTTTCATGATACACTAATGCTTTTCCTATCTTTATTACACTTGAACGGCGCTCTCTATCTCTATGCAGTATTGGAAGGGTGGGTACAGTAAGGTAAGGTATTAGGTATAAGTATGCATATTAGCTGCTCTTCCATTATATCAAAAAAAAAGTAACAACTCCAGGCAAATATATAAAAAAAACACAATTTAGTTATATTGTCATTAAAAAACTTTCATGGATTATTGCATACAAGTGGCATATATTTCCAAGGCTGAACATACCCACAGAAGGGACGACCTCATTAATGCAATGCTTTTCCTTCTTTGTGAAAACACAGAATATGGGGAGGAGAGGAAATAGAACTTCAGAAGCATTTGTTTCCTATATTCAACAGATCTGGGAGCACTATTACAATGACCATGTTTAAAAGATGTCCCTGGCAGCTATTGGAGTAAATGAAACATTTATATCATAGATCTGAAGAAGGGGGATTGCCCCCGAAATGCATCAGCTACTTTGCCTTGGAGGTTCTTGGCTTGATTTATACACTGCATGTGTACATCTTATGTTACATAGTATTTGGGGTCGAATAAAGACATACGTCCATCAAGTCCAACCCATAATGTGTGTGAGTAGATTTTATTACACCTGTATACATTGGTCTAATAAATGATAACACACGAGGAGAAGGTGCTGTCTCTCTTTTTTTGTCATATATATAGATATATAAACAGGGCTTGAAAAATCCACTCGTCCACGACGAGAGGACGGTGGAGCCCGACGAGCAGCTTCTCGGGCCAGCCGTTGTAATTACATGGCCGGCCGGTAACTTTACACAGTCAATCGATCGAGCGTATCGAGAGACGTTTGATCACTTGTATTAGCAACTGTCACTGCCGTTGCCGGTCCCGAGATCCGCTGTGCCCGATGCAGCCGGGACCGGCACGGCTCTGTGACAGGAGATCAAAGGGAGTTCGGTATACGAACTCCCTTTGATCTCCTGTCAGTCCCCGAATGCAGGAAGTGATGTATATTACATCACTTCCTGCATTCAGTGTCACTCTCCAGCTAGAGAAGCTGATGATGCCGATCTCTGCTTTATCAGCTTCTCTGGGGGTCCCTAGGTGACATTAGGGGTCTTCGAGACCCCTGATGTCTCCATAAAGAGGACCTGTCATGTAAATTGGCTATTCCATAGGGGGCTTCTTAGCCCCCCATGTAATAGCAATAAAGTTGTGTGTAAAAAAAAAAAAGTAATACAAAAATTAAAGAATAATTTTTTCCCCGCCCCCCACATACACACGCAGATATGCGTTGGGTGCGCCTAGGTGCGAAAACGACGATTGCCCCTATTGTGCCGCACATGTTACATACGGCCGCAAATGTCGGAGTGAGAGCAATAATTTTAGAGCCATTAATCACTGATAAAACTAAACGGATGAGCAGTAAAAGCATTTTAATCGTCGCCTATGGGCGTTTTTTGCGATTTTGTGGGTGCACGCAATTTTAAGGCTTGACATGTTTGGTGCCTATTTATCCGACGT
>NW_017308278.1:127967-186529 GCF_000935625.1 Nanorana parkeri | reverse complement strand
TATATATATAGGGCCCTCCTTGCCATCTTGTCTTGAATTGTATTGTGATTGTAATGTGTTCCATATATTGTAAAGCGCTGTGCAAACTGTTGGTGCCATATAAATCCTGTATAATAATAATATACGGGCCATATAGTGAAAGCTGAACTCAGAGCAAACAGCTTAAAATACAGATGAAACACATACATGGAAGTTGTGTTATCTGCCAAAAGATTTGCATTTTTGTCCATCTGGTTCTGAAATTTTATGCAGTCCTACCACACACACACCGCTGTAAAGAGTAGCAGGAGACTGATGATGTCATCCCTCTGCCCCCTCTCTATATCAGCTGCCTTCATTAAAAAATCCTGCCATGAAGGTCCTTGTTTAATCACGTCCTGTTATGGGGTGACAACTGCAATCAGCATGTTTCTAGTCAGCACACTTTCAGGCAGCCCACCAAAACGCTCCCAGTCTTATTCCTCTCTCTAATTCCTCTCTCTAAGTCTGAGAGTTGTTGTATAATGGATAGCAAGCTACAAATACATTGAATAATTTAATAACACATTGCTGAATTGATTTGTGTCTTCTATATCTGCCTGAAGTTCAGCTTCAAATTAGCGCTAAACCCAACAGCATCACTTTTAGTTTGCTGAAACCTTTTGTGTGACAAAACAAATATGTCGTAATTTTTTTACATTCCAGTGCTCCTGCAGCCTTTCTCAGCCACTTCCTGTCTACATGTATGAGCTCTGGCATCATCCTGACCATCATTGCCCTAGACCGATGTACTAAAAGTGACAATGGTGAACTATACATGTGTAATGTGTGCGTCATGACCACTCAAAGTCTTAACCAAAGTCACATGTAACAGGATGACAGCACAGAAACAGAATTAGAAGGCAGTTGTCACAGCATAACAGGAAGTGTCCGATCAAGCACCTTCATAGCAAGATCATCAGGTATTTTCTAATGAAGGCTGCAGATTTAAAAATATTGAAAACAACTTTTGAAAGTTTATTTCTGTGATTGTTGCAAAGATAAACTTCTTACATCTCATGGAGACTCCTGAGATGTGTGTAGCCAATATTCCAACCAGAACTTACATTCTACCCAACTGTTGAAGCCATTACAGACCCAAATAATTGTGTCATTGCACACCTCTCAACTGGTCCTCATTTGGAAGCAAATCCCTCTTTCCTCCTCTGTTGTCCCTCTTTTTGGTCTTATGTACAGATATCTTTGAAAAGGATCTATTTCACTGCTAAAAGGTCCACTGTTATGTTGGTCAAACTTGATGAACCGGCCGAAACTTGCTCTTTGGTTGGCCCTGTTGGCAGCATCTGGTCCAATATCATTTAACTTGAAAATGAAAGGAACTGGGTGGTAAATTCTCAACTGCTACAGTCATTGTTGTGGTTCAGCATACAATAGTCCGGTGGGGGGATTTCCCCATCCACGATGTTAGCTGAACGAGAGAAAACTATAAGTGTATGGCATTGCAACCACCTGTCTGCACCGAAACCTTCATCTTATTTCTTAGCTATCTTTGTTTTCAATTTTGAAAACCCAGTATAAAGAAAAAGTAATGGTAAAAATAAGATCATTCTGTGTTTACCCAATCATTTTTGGCATTTAAATTCTTAATGGTCTCCCTAACTGGGGGTGTGACAGGGTGTGTCCATTGCCTATATACATTGTGCTGGAAGTTGTCCCTCTTTATCATCTCAGAAAGTTGGGAGGTATGTCTTTGTGTTGAGATAAATCCTCTGCAAAGGCTCATTGCACTTTGCCGTGTGGCAGTACAACATAAATTTCCACGAATTTCCTCTGCCAGGGAGCTACAAGTGCACACTGTCTGTGTCCGGGGCTGTACACATGGGCATGTTTGGAGTATATTGGCATAAAGCTGCTGACTTCTATTATTGTACGGCCATACACAGCCGTGTGCATGAGCTTTAATGTAGATTAAACTAATACTTAGGATCTCTATCTGAGAGAATAATGACATCTTTTGTTATAAACCTTTGAGGATGTAGTAGAGACAAAGACAACCGAGGAGAAATGTTCTTCCTGGCGTTTCTGAGACTTGTGAGGCCAACAGGTGATTCAACCTATTAGTGTTTGCCCAAAAGTAGACTGGAGCCAGCTTTTTAGAGCTTATAACTGACATGTGTTTTTCATATTTTAGCTGATCTGTTTTAAGTTTAGTAAATTGTACTCTTTTTATGGGTGTTTTCTGTGCAAGTCTTGTCTGTAACCCAGGGTTTGGTCCTTGGCTGCAGTACATGTCTTAGATGTTTTAGTTAAGTTCATCCTGCTCTGTGGTTTATGTGGATATAATCTATTCCAGGACTGTTAACGACACCTTTTTTTCTGGGATGAAAAGCTAGTTTCCAAGAAAGCTGTCTGAGTCTGCAGGGCCGCGGTAAATGGATGTCTGTGTAGAGTTGTCTGTGGTAGTTTACAGTGTTCACGCAGTGTATTTACACGTGGTTAATGCAGAGATTGTGGTTGATAACAGTATAAATGATATAAAGCTACTCTTACAGCGAAGCCTACCAGACATGCAGTTAGAGGAACAGATGTCCTTATTTGTAAGAGAATAAATAAAACATGATATGTCTAGAAAAGAGGGTTTGGTGATGTAGGAATACTATTCTAAGTTCAGCATAGACACAGGTTTACAACCATAGGCCCGCTATTTTTCCGATTGGTGGAATCATAAAATGTATCTGAACCCTAAACTTTTTTTTTTCTTGGTTTTGGAAAATAGGGAAGGGATGAAACTTATGTCAGGTTGCATTTGCTTGACACAAATCCATCCCGCACCTTCACCTTTACTGCCAATAGGTGGGTGCACGGCCTTCAGTGAAACCAAGAAAATCCAAGAGAACATATGGCCAGCACACCTAAGGTTACTGCCCTTGTAGTTTACTAAGGTCTAAGTTGCATTAACAACATTGTTCAAAAATAAAAGGAAACATAAAAACACCAATGTTTCCGAGACACTGTTGCACTCGTTTTCCTCCTTGAGAAATGAGGCCACAGTGTCTCCGAAACATTTGTGTTTTTATTTTTCCACAGAGAGCAAGGGTCACACCCTGCAGCACGCTGATAGGACATGGGCTTTTCTACTCAGGTTGTGGCTAAGGTTTTAAAGAAAATATATTATAAGACTTTGCACACCTTTTGTTGTAATGCAACTGGAATGTATTCATCTAACTAAACGGAAAGTTCAATTGGGCGTGAATTGTACAATCCTATTAACAGCTGGAAGTTACTGTACACTCCTCTCCTTAGCCAGAAGTTACTGTACACCCCCCTCTGTAGCTAGAAGTTACTGTATACTGCCCTCCGCAGCTGGAAGTTACTATAGATTGCCCTCTGAAGCTGGAAGTTACTGTACATCCCCCTCCGCAGCTGGAAGTTACTGTACACCCCCCTTTACAGCCGGAAGTTACGGTATACCCCTTCCACTGCTATTATTGGCAGGATTATCTGGTGAAAATAAAGAAAAAAAGCCTGAAAAAACGAATGCAGCCATCACATTTAAGGACTAGTAAGCTGCAAAAGAATATGTTTTTGTTCTTCGATTTAGACACTAAAATCAGGAGTAAAATTTTAAAAATACATTCAAGTACCTTAACTAATAACAAAAACATATGTATTTGTGCATCACTCGGCTGTAGATCCTCAAATCATCTCTGAATTGGTGCTGACACTGTCCTTCCTTCTGGAGGGTGGCTACTTTTGTTCCCCATGGACGCTGTGTGTGTTGTAAAGTAGCCACAACTCCAAGCTCACTCCATTGATGGACTACAATCTCATATTTCGGTTTTACTAATTTGTAGTGAGATTGTAGTCCATGAATGGAGTGAGCTTGGAGTGGTTACTACTTTACAACATGCACACACAGTGACCATGGGGACAAAAGTAGTCACCCTCCAGAAGGAAGGACAGTGTCAGCACCAATTCAGAAATGATTTGAGGATCTACAGCTGAGTGATACACAAATAAGATACAGAGGGTTATTCACAAAGCTGCCGAAGGCAGCCGTGTGAATAACCGACCCGAAGTGAAGTGAGCCGAACGCTGTTGGACTATTCACTTCAGGCTTGTACAGCTGATTAAAGCCGTACACCGACTTAAATCAGCCGTACATCGACTTGCTTCGGTTCAGCCGAACATGCTCAGCATGTTCGGCCAACCCGAAGTGCAGAAGGAGTTCGACTCAGCCGATCCAACATCTGGATCGGCTGAGCCGAACCTCCGGCAGGCTACTGCTGCCTATCCTCAAAGGGGCCGAACAGCAGTGAGTGAATAGCCGCTCGGCTATTCTGCTCGGTACCTCTGTGGTACCGAGCAGAATAGTTTAAAAAAAATAGAAAATGATTGGGCGGAGCAAGCAGTGACAACTAGCTCCGCCCAACTGTTTTCTATTGGCCGGGACCAGCTGTTATTAAAATGAGAGCTAGGCGGAGCCGGCGGTGATATCAAAGCTGGCTCCGCTAAGCTCTCCTGTAATGATCAGTGACGTGCGGTACCTCTTGCTCGGGGTGAGGCATTCCTCAGCCCCGCCCCGTCGACCGAAGCTCCACCTCCGGCTGACCGAAGCTCCACCCCACCCCAAGCTAGTGTAAAGGAGGAAGGGAGGAGACTGGGAGGAGCCTCCCTGTACCTCACTTGCTCCTCATCGCTGAGGCTGCGTAACAGGTTACACAGCGGGAGGATTTCCCTGCTGTGTAACCAGTAAGATGCCGATCGGAATGGAGAAAAAACTGTCAACTTCAGACATGAAGCTGACAGCTTTTTCCTCCATAATTCTAGAGCCTCACGTGCCTCCCCTGACCGCACGTCCCTGGTAATGACAGTTCAGCATCCCCTGGTTATGGACGCTGAACTGTATTTACACACTGAAAACTCGGCAGAGCCACCGTGATATCAAATCACAGCATTAGCTCCCTGTTATATGCTGATTCCCCTGCTATGTTTTTTTTCCACTAACTTGACAGCTGCCTCAGGCAGAGTAAAGAAGTTTTTCATCAGGTCCACCTCTGCTGATTGACAGCAGCAGTAGGCGGGTGCAATAGCCAGCCTACTATTGGCTATTCCAATTTGAAATGGCCAATAGCAGCCTAGCTATTTATTCCTATGCTTTTTGTTGTTTTTTTGTTTATTTACCCTGACGGCAGCTGTCCAGATGATGGGGAAAAAAACAAAGCAGGGGAATCAGCAGATAACAGGGAGCTAATGCTTCCCCTGTTATCTGATGCTTTTTTTCTTTGTATTCAGACAGCAGCCACAAAAAAATAAAAAATAAACAGGCAATCGGCTGATATCAGGGGGGAGACAAGCTAGGGCGTTTTTTAAATTTTTAAATGGGGGTCCCTCCTAACATTTATAACGTTTGGGAGGAGGACCCCACGCTGTGTTTATTTATTTGTTTACATATTGCAGAGAGAACAGTCGCTTCGGCAGACTGTTCTCCCCGCTTCGGCTGTGTGTTAAACTCAGTCGAGCCAAAGCATATGCGTTCAGCTCGGCTGAGCCCTTCGGCTGCTGTACTGGCTATTGTGAATAGCCCGTACAGCGGCCTTTCGGTTCCACTGAACCGAAGGGCTCCAACAGTCAAAGCGAGCCAAAGGATTAGCCGAAGGTTCGGCTTAATCCTTTGGCTCCTCAGTGAATAACCCTCACTGTATTGTTAATAGTTAAGGTACTTGAATGCATTTATAAGATTTAATTCCTGAATTTAGTGCCACTTTCAGGCTCCCGGGGAACCACCTCTAAATATTGGGTGACTCCTGAATTTCTCTTGGGTGACTTGGAAGCTCTGCAGTGTCTGGTTTTCCTGACTCTCCTCGAAATATCTGCGGTCATAAGATCTTGATGGTTCCATTCCTAATGGCAGCCATACATCACTGCCTAGGGATACTGAAGATGTAATCCAGCCATGTATGAACATAATAAAGGCAGTTATTTCTATATAGCTTTGTTAAGCCCTTGTGTATTTAATCACTTGTCAATCACTGGGGTGTGTTAGTCTTTAAATTCTTTAGTTTTTTTTTTTTTTTACTTCTTTAACGTGTAATTACCTTGCTCTTTGTATTTTTCCTAAATGTTAGGGCAGGGCTTATCTTTAATGTCATGCCTATTTACAGCCCTCTAGGATATATTTTGTTCAAAGATAAATAATGAATATGCTACCTGTTCATCTCTGTTGATTGATAGAGTGGGACACAGTATAGTTTATTATGAATTGCTGGACTAAGGCAACATTACAGTTCTTCCTGAGGGGAACAGAAAACGTCCTGTTTATAGCCAAAAAATACAGACAGATGACAGTACCTGCCTTATTTAACATATGACTGTGTTCCCTCTGAGTCTCTGAGGGCAATTGGAAGAACTGTTTATTAGAAAAGGGAACGGTTAAAAAAAAACCTTTCAGTTTAAGGTGTTTTCTCTTCACTTCCTGTCCTAGAGACAGGAAGTGGGATGAAACCTCTACACAATAAGGGGAATGCCCCTCTTAGACAGTTGTCACTGGAACAGATGTCTCCATTAGAAGTTTCACTCTCTCTAAAATATTTGGAATTTCCTCTCACTTTCTGTCTCGGTGACAATCATCACCAGGATGAAAAAAAAGAGGGTAAATCTACCTAGATAGGACAGACAGAGCAATAAGAACTTGACACAACCCTACTCTATTCAAAGCTAAAACAAAAAAAATAGAAATTCCTAACTAGAATAAAAAATATTTTTGACAATGGTATTCATTAGACGTGTGCATTCAGATTTGGACGAAATTGCTGAATCACAAATTATTATATGCCGATTATCGAAAAATATATTCAGGCATATATTAATTCATTTTGTATGGACACCGCCATCTTCATGCGTCCAAGATGGTGGCACCTATACATGCATATGATGTGCACAGAACGTGCCCATGGCCAATATAGACGCCGCACATTTTTTTGTTGTTAATTGTGCACTTTCAGATTCGGAGGTTCACATAATTATTAGTTTCATCAAACAAAGCTAATGAAAAGGTTTTTCCCTTTTCATTCATTTTGTCCAACCCTAATTTTTAAGCTGTGTATATGTCTAGTATTTATCAGAGCATTCCTTCTTTTTACTAGGAGTAACACATGTAGTACAATTTTAAAGTTGTTTACGAGCTGTGGATTGAACAATACTCCCTTCCTCTATTTTTAAATACCCTTGGTAAATAAAGTTAGGAGTGATGGGGAATATGGAGTGTCAATCATAAAGGGTCTGAAAGCAAGCAGCTTCTCTATGCTCTGTCCTTCTGCCCTAAATCATAGTGGTGAGTGAAGCCAACACTATATTAAATATACCCTATAACCCTATATTAAATGTTTATTTATAAAACAGACATTTTATAACAGTAAAAACATAAAACATTTTTTTTTTTAGGTATTTACTTTAAAGATAAGCAGAACATATGTACCCCAAATCATTCTTGTTTCCTGTAAACATAAAAAAAGAATTACATCTTGGAGCAATGGCTTTTATATTGTCTTGTATGTTTTTATATGGTTCATAAATATTTCTTGTTTTTTTTTTCTCACCTAGATCTCATGAAATGCAGCTATTATTTTTGTGTGCAGTCTATGAGGTGAATTACTAACAGCTTGCTTGTGTTTTGTCTGCGCAAGCTGTAAGCTGTGTCAAGCAAGGCCCTTCTATATACAAGGCTGTGTCTACTGTCACATTGGTTGTGCTGGATGATGGGTGTCCTCCCTATGATAATTGCTTTTATATATATATAAAATATATATATTAAATAAAAGGAGTATTGTCTGCAAGAAACAGAATTTACAGCTAAGACAAAAATCCTGTTTTCTTGTCCATACATCACAGGACACAAGGAGTTAATTAAAAGATCACTTGGACATTCAAAAGAAATTCAACTGAGGGACAAGAAACACAACAAACAATGGCTAAGGGACAATCACCCCAATAGGGAACAGAGAACTAGAACAGAGGCATGCCCAAGGATTACATGGCTGCCTGAATCAAAAAACTAGCAACCGCAGAGGCCTGAACATTCACTTGGTAGAACTTGACAAAAATGTGCACTGAAGAGCAGGTGGTGGCCTTACAGATTTGGGAGATAGAAGCTGATGCTGAAAAGCCCAAGAAACACTTGGGCTTTTCAGTGAAGTGAAGTGTGCCATGACCAGAGATAGAGGAACCTTCCCCTTCAGCTTGCAATAGTAGAACGGAAGGCTGGTTGTCCCATATGGGGACTCTCAGGGAAGATAAACAGAGAGTCAGACTTGCGAAAAACAGCAGTTGCAAAAAGGTAGACTGACTGCCCGAACTACATCCAAACAGTGAAGGGAAAGTATTTTTAGCAGGTATAGGTGCAGGACATAGAGATGGTGAGTAACCAAAGGAAAATATATATCTCTGATCCATTCAATGGATGGCTTCTGAAAGGCCCAAGAGAACAAGACTGAAGCCCAACAGAATCACCGGAGAGCGAAAATGTGGCACAACCATGTGGTCTCAGAATAACTCCCTGTATTTTATACAAAATGCAAAGGGGTGAGGGACAATCAATTTGGGGGACATTTTTCTTTGTATTTGCATATTAGTATGGTAGTGATGTACAAATCAACAATCAAATTAAGAAATAGGATTCAGGGCGGAATGAGACTAAGGTATGCTATACTGAATATGGACCTAACCTCTTGGATCAATGGCCTGTTTTAACTATTTTCACTACTGAAGATTAAAAATGATGCAATTATCGACAAAAACAAAGTTAATTAATTACAAGACAGACAAGAGAGCTGTGCCTTCTGGAGGGTTTATTGCATAGTTGCCCAAACAAAGAAGCAAAGTCGGCTATTAAATTCATTAAGATGGCATAAACAAAGGAAAAAAGTACAATGTGTATTCATGAGGTCCATCCATGCGTCTCTCAGTTTCATAGGCAGCATACATTCATATGCAGTACAGTTGGGGAGGGGGCAACACATTGATTACAATGTACATATAAATATGAAGCATATCAACACTATGTTGTATAATTGTAGTGTCTAGATTTAAATTTCAGTAATAAAACTAGAAATCCATGCAGATAAACCACAAAATATTTTTTTAAAACACCACAAGTGTCAGTCAGCACAAGGCTTCAGAATTGAGACAATAGAGTTGACTGAGTGCCCTCTTACCAAAAAATATTTTACATTGGAGGAGGGTTAATTTAAAAAAACATGGGTCAGAGTGTTAAAGCACGCTGTAACCCACATAATCCATTTCAAATGCAGAAATTTGTCTTGACCTGCTAAAAATGAAAGTTAATCTCGCATGCTGTTTCAGTTTTGTAACATGAATAATGAACATGTAATACAATCTTGGGTCCACTAATTACATTATACCTACAAGTATAGGAATATAATAAAGTATTGCTGTATATGAACAAGAAATACAATTCAATGGCTCAATCATTTAACAGCTTAAGTATCTGATCAGGTATTATTAAAAACATAATTTATGGCTTTTAAAATATACATTGCACCAAAGTGGATTTTACTGCCAAAATTAGGATTTCTACTTCAAAAGTAAACATTTGATGACTTGGATATTAGATTAATGAGGCAAACGGATCAATACAAAAAGCAGTAACCCAATCACTAGTAATAAGAATTATTAATTACCCTAAACCTAGTTGCTATGGATTATGGCACATCACTGCCCCTAATGCCATCTTATTAAAGGGAAGCCTTGGGTCAAGAAAACCTTTCACTTTACAACTTCTTTGCTCTATTTAAATTAAATAAGGGTATATATGCACAGAACTTCTACCTAACACACATATTCAGAGGAGCATGAAGATGGTGCTAATAGTATCCATTGAGCACTTCAGAGGCATTAATATATACTGTCCCATACAGCCATGTAAAATATATATCAGTCTCCCGTGGACATATCTAATGGGAAACAAAGCTAATTGCACACTTCAGTAACCAACAGCAATTAGATAAAGTTTAGTTTTCACTGACCTGACTTCATAAACCTGACATCTGATTGGGTGCTATGGGATACTGCACTTTACTATTTTTGAAGATTATCTTCTTGCATTGCCTTTTTGAATAAGACTTCATACACCCATAGCTCCCCTCCATTGCCAACAAACAGCAAAGCCATCCATTTGGTAATTAAACTACTGTATCCAGTAGTGCTAAGGCACTGGTCTTTCTGCCTTATTCTCATGTCCTGTAGTAGCTTTGTTTCTTAATACATTTTATTTGCAGATTTGTTCATACAGAAACTATAGTAAACATATTATTTAATGTTAGCTTTAACTGGGACATACGTATATATAAAACAAAGTACATCAGTCCTGTAGGGTACTCCTGCTTAACGCCCAAGTAATCTCCAGCTAGAAAGTATCATAGCTAGATGTCACCCCCTTTAAAACGGCATCCTTTGTACATCATCAGGTTTGATCCTATGCAGGCACTTTTTAGTGGGGTAGGTGCATGTAAACAAAATTTAACTCACAGTCTCACATAAAAATAGAATATCTTTAAGCTCTATGTAACAGTGGGTTTGAGAATGTTTGTTGAATGATACTTAGAAAAGACAAACAACAAACCCAGATAGTTTTCAAACTCAGTGACTTCCATGTAATGGCACATAGTATGCACTTACCCATGATAACCAACCTTTCATGATCTTTCAGTAGCTTAGCCCGGTCAGACTGGCAAAGGCTAAGTTCTCATTGGTTGCTTTGAATTACAGCATATCACTTCACCTCCTAAGGCATCAGATGCCGTAATTGATTAGGGTAACATAAAAAGAATTGTACATGTCTTGGTGGAGTACTAATCTGGTACTAAATTATCTGATATTACTGCTTTTGTTTACCATCACTTCATTAGCATTACAAAATAAAGGCAACTGATTGTTTATCATTTATGTTGACCTTATATAATACCATCACTAAAGATAAAGTGGTGAAATCGTTGGTTTATAAGCTGCTATTACTTTTCACCCCTGATGACAATAATGCAGTGTGGCATTTCCTTGGTTGCTGTTTGACTTGTGTGTGTTGCTCAGTTGTAGTCAAGACAGAATCACCTTTCTTGCTTTTGGTGTACAGCAGGAAGCAGATCGGACTGCATTTAAGCCTGAGCCAAGCATACTGTAAATGATCTCAGACTTATTTTCAGACATCTCATATTGCACGACTATAAATGCTTCAGCTCCCGCGTAATTCATTGGTATAGACCTCAGTAACTTTCCTATCGATTTCAACCTCCTAAATCTATACAGCTTAAACTACATGCAGCATGCTGTAAAAACTCTACATCCTGGCTTGAATCAAAAAGATAAAGAAAATAAGTAAATGATAAGTTAGAAAATGAAGTAGCAAATATTGAATTCATAAGGCTTATAACAACTATGAACATGTTAACCTAGACGACCAGAATTTTATTTACTAAGCCAACACATTATTTCCTCTGCTAGTTCACGACTTGCACCCCACTTTCCAAAAGTAACTGTTTCAACTATTACATAATCTTAATACTAAATTTAGCCGCTGTTATGTATTAAGAAAACACCTCTGCAATCTACGTAACAACAGTACGTTAATCACCTTCAAATGACCACTAGTGTACATTGAAACACTGCTTTAGTTCTAACACTACATAACTGAGTAAGTAACTAATACATGTTTTCAGTTTTCACTATACTACCTTCTTAATCTATGATACTTCCTGTACAAATTGCATTGATGTAGGAAATAAAGTGTGCATGTGGCCCACCCAATACCTGGTAAAGATCCAAGGAAATAGATCATTGGATTTTTTTTTTACATTTTAGTTTGCTTTCCTATGACCAACTCCCATCTATACATCTTCCAACTGCTGCAGATTGACAAATGATGGTGAGGGAACATACAGCATTACAGGTCGGCAACACCGTGCATTACAAAATGCCTAAAGGTATTCTCATTGCTGGATCACACATACAACATCACGCCTTACTAAGAACCTGGTCAGCAGTACCTCAAGCTGGAATAGAAAAAGCCGAAATATCCATTAGTAAATATCGACTGTAACAAAACTCAGGTTTAAGTGTAAGTGGTCAGGTGAGCAAACTAAAACCTACATAAGGTGGAGGAAGACATCTTTTTTGGCTTAAATATATGCCTTAAAAATATTCGAGTGCAAAGACACTAAGACCAATGCTTTATCGAAGGCATGGCCCTGGTATTGTCACTAGTTCATACCTAATTTCAGGGTTGTGTAGATATATACTTTTTCCTAGCCATCAAAATGGCTGCTTCCTTTGTGTTTAGGGCAATGCCAATATATGTCTGTAATGTCCTCCCTTTATGTTGCTCATAAAATAATGCAACTCATTTTTTTTTATTTTGAATACAGTAAGGAAGATCAATTAACAGAAAACAACGTCTACCATTAAATATCAATGGTAGTTACTATTCCTCTATCTTTGTATCATTCAGCACCCGTGTCACTATAGCCTTCTCCAAGTCCTCCAGATTCTAGCCATTGCACTTCTAGGATTTTTACTATTCTTCATCTGCCCAAAAGAAAACAGGATGTTTGTCCTGCCAAAAAAAAAAAAAAACAGGCAAACTGCAAGACCCTACAGAGGGATAAAAGTCCATATACCCAAAGTAAGTGCAAAGAATATCTCTTGTGGATTAAAAAAGTTACACCAAGAGATTTAGATCAATAATGCCTTTAAAAAAAATCTGTTTACTCAAACGAGTTATAAAATAAAGCTTAGTCTTTTGATATAAATATTATATTGCTTCAAAAATATTTCATGGATTTTAGGACGTCATCTGCATTTATTACTAAGCTGAATAACCGATGCCTTCAATGCTTATTCAGTCCCACAATTCCAATGTAATATAGGATATACTGCAGGCAGATCCTGTACTCCAACAGTGACTAAAGATTATTATATCACCATTGAAATGGCAAGTCAGAAAATATAGTATATATGTTTTTCTTTACTTTACAAAAATCATAGACAAAAAAAAAGTGGGTTTCCGATATACATCAGATACATACTGATTGTTCACCTTGTAAATACCCTCCAATTTCTGTAACCCACTCATGGCAATATTCAGTTTTTTTATTCAAAATACTCCCTTTGATAATGTCAGAGATACCGTTATTTTATGTTATAAAAAAGTCTGAATTTATCAGTTACAGTTAGTTAAAAAAAATAGTGCTTAATAAAATAAACAATAACATTGAATATGCAATAAAAAATACCAGTAAAAAAAAAATCACATCATTTAAAAAGAAAAAAAATAAAAAAAGTGGTAGTTAGTACCAAACTGGTCAATGTTACAATATTGTAGTGTTGAGCGATTATTGAACATTATGCTACTCTCAGTTGGAAGCATCTTTGTATTTTTCCTAAAATCTATACAGTAATATACTGAACAACTATAGCGTATATAGTGTTTGTGCTTATGCAAAATAAAAAGGAAAATGGGGGAGAAAGTAAAAACAAAATGAGAACATTCTAGGTAGCTTGGCTTAAAAAAAAAAAAAACCTACTCGTTACTCGTTTTCCAGCACAATTTTCTAATATCACAATGATTTGAAAAGCTTATATTAAAAAGATTAAATGTGTTAGGCTCTAAAGTTATAAATAAGGTGTATGTATACTGCATACTGCACAGTTGTATTTGATTCTCTGCTTGCAATTAAAAGCTACAATGCTCAAAACTAAAGTCTTTAACAGATCTAACTTCAGAAATGTGACCTGTAGATGGCCCCACCTTGGTATGCCACAGATCTGTACACAATCACAGCTCAGGCAAGGTGATAGAATATGGAAAAATAAAATATGCATTCTGATAAACATATATATATGAATTCAGGCACTGAATGGTTTAGCTCCATGAATGTAGATGAGTCAGTATGGCAACACATAGATATAAAATGTTTCTGAGGCTCATCATATGTTTCCATATAAGAAATACAATAAAGCTAGGTTAATCGAGACACAACACAAGGCAGCCAGGGCATCAGCAATCTACAGCCAGGTGAGGTAGGTGTCATTTTTGTTTAGCACGCACTCCACGTCGTTTAGACTTGGGATCAAATCTTCCGATTCCAGTGTCCCAAGGTCGACATTAGTACCCGGAAGAGCATCAAGGAAATCTGGGAAACGTGTTTGAGGGTTCAGATTCAAGGCTGGCTGACCAAGAATTTCACCTGTAGGAAAAAATAGACAATGAGATATAGAAAGTATCAAGAGACAATATTTCACAGATGATCGTATTGTAGCCTAAAGCTGGTCACATATATCACATGGTCTGACTGTACAGCCCTGTTGGTGCTCTCTGGCAATTTGTAGTGATAGATGATGGAAACCTTTCAGTTGATTTATAGACAGAGATTGTGTCATACAATCCATCATCGGCTTGACAGCAGCTAGAGTTCTGAAACCCACAGATCACTTCAGAAAATTGTATAAAATTGCAAGATTAAAGTTGACCTTATATTTTGCGAATTTCTGCTGACTCTTGATGAACCTGCCAAAATTCACCATGAATGGCAAGTCCAATCATTCTTATTGCTAGTACTCTGTGGGAACTACAACTATGTTCTATGCATAATTAGGCTGCCGTCACTGTAATTCTGACAGTGGCACACCCGCCGCTGTCACAATACAATAGCCCAGTTTAGCATGGATGGAGAAAATCGGTTATATTTATTTCATTCAGCCCACAGTTTGGATAAAAAAATATAACAGTGTATGGCCAGCTTTACTCAGAATATCTGAATATCTTTTCATCAAATGATCAGATCAATATGTGTATAACCAATTTAAGATGTGGACATTTTGTGCCTAGAGGGTTTTAGGATAGAAACTCAGCCTTGGATTGGAAAGCTTCAAGTGGTTGTACAAGTCAAAGCCGCTCTACCTGAATGTAACACATATGCTTTAATTTACTGACAGTTAAATCAAAAATAGACATTTCATATGCGTTAAATGATGTTAATTCATACCTGTATCCATTTCTTCCATATTACTGAGAAAATCTTCAGGTGTCGTAGGTATACTATAACATCCAAGGCCAAGGCCACTGTCTGTGCTTTGTTCTCTAGAGTGATATGGCCCACTATGGAGAGAAACAGACAAATGGAAGTCAACTTCACATGTGGTGCAATATACAACACATACAGCTGAATTCAATAAAATCTCACAAACTATAGCTGACAGTTCAAAGACTCCCGCTTTCATGTTCTGAGATTCAGTTGTAACTGTGCAAGTCATTACTGAATCTCAAGTTCACTCAGTAAATGTTATTGTTGTAGACTGGTAAGGCATACAGAAGGGAATTTATCAAAACTGGAGCAGACAAAATCTGTAGCAGCTGTGCATGGCAACCAATCAGCTTCTATTTTCAGTTTGTTCAGTTAAGATTTGAAAATGAAAGATAGAAGCTGATAGGTTACCATGTACAGCTGCTTTAGATTGTGTCTGCTCCAGTTTTGATAAATTCCCCTCACAGTATATTAAAAGATGCCTATACATACATGCATCAACTTTGAGTGTCCCATTGTCACACGATTGCTGGGCCAAGACAAGCAAAGCTTCAGTACTTACTAGAAATGTTAGGGCTTGCCAGTTTCCTTCCACCCTATACATTCCCATTGATATAAACATTATGATGGGTTACTTTACTGGCCAAGAGGACTGTGCGAGAGGATGAAGGGATGGGCAAGCTTCAGCACAACAGAGAAGTGTTGGAGTTTTGCCCGTTTGTTTTCTTAAAGTGACAGTCTCTTTAACTAGAGGTACCCAAATTAATGTTTAGGCATCAAGTAGCATTTTATTACTTCTACAGTATGTAATCTTTGTGAAGTATTTACATGTTTGTAACTTGCCTGTTCAGGAAAGGGTCTGAGCCATTGTTTGTGATGGTTCGTAAATCTTGTGCCATGGCAGGAGGGTTCACTGTGGTCTGAACAGGGGCGAGGGACTCGGACTCCATGGGAAGTTGTCGACACAGTGCGGCTTCCTAGGTGAAAAAGGTATAACAGAGAAATGAGCTCACGTGCAGGATTTCCCACACCAGAACATTTGCATAAATTTAAAAAGCATTGAAAGTCTTTAGGAACCATATTTAACTTGATGGGTGAGTGGCGTTGTGTAATGACACAGCCAGATATTGTAAAACCTGCACAGCTGCCTACAGCTGACTGAATGGCTGGGAGCCATGTTGTTCTCATCAGTAATCTGTAAATCCGCATCCATTAATTAACCTATATAGAAGTTAAATGCAATAATTATATTGTTTCCACACATCCTAATAACCTGGAGCCAATGGGTGGGTAAGAAACAGCAAAGTACCATTGTGCACAATAAGGACACATGACTCATATGAAGGGAGGAAGGAACTACAGCACGAGATATAGACTGCACGTGTTGCTTTCTCATGTTGCATGTCTCAGCTCACTAGCTGGTGCCCTATATATTGATGTCATTATGCCAGAGCTCCAGGTGCAAATCCACTATTATTCAAACTATATTTATTCCATATGACTTAAATCTGAACTCCACGCAGAAAAAATAAAAAAACACAGATGTGAAAAAGCAGAAAGATCATCACTGGAACAAAGGGGGTTTTGTTATTGAATTATCTTTTAATGCATTGACTACTATGGAGTATTTCCTCAAGTCAGCAATATCAAAGAAATGCAGTTCTAAGAACAACGTCCATGTAGTTCCCACAGAATGCCAGCAATAGGAATGATTGGACTTGGCATTCTAAGGCAGAGGCTATTTCGTTGAGCTGTGAGATAACTCAAAAGTACCTATACTCTCCAAAAAAAATGCATTGCACAAGGCAACATGTGTGCATTATTTATTTTATTTTGGGGGATTATTATCATTTCATGTGGAGAGATTATTTGAATGTATTATTTTAACCTCTTGCCATCCGCCCGTTAAGAAAAAACGGACGGACGGCTGACTCCTATCTGCGGGTTGCCGTCGTCAGACGGCATTTTTTTCCTGCTCGCGCGCGCCCCCTATTTCGGTAATTTTTCCTTAATATAGTAAAAAAATAAAACCCCCAGTGGTGAATAAATACCACCAAAAGAAAGCTCTATCTGTCCCCAAAAAAGGGTATAAAATTCATTTCAGTACAGCGTTGCATGACGGAATAAATGTCAGTTAAAGTACCGCAGCGCTGAATACTGAAAAATGGCCTGGATGGGAAGGGGGTTTAACACCGCGGATGTCAACTGGTTAAGTCAAATCCTTGTATTCTACAAAATCAGAAGCTAGGTTTCTCTGAGTGCTCCGAGTTTTGCTATAAGAGGGAAAGAAGAAAACAATTCCTAAAGTATAAACAGAAAGACAATTGGCTGTCTATGAAGAATGTCTGGAAGCTGTACTTTCTGTCAAAGGAGGTCCTACTAAGTATGGACTTAGGGTACCAAAACAGATGCCACATATTATGTGTTCTATTTTATAGTTAAGTATGGATGCCAGTTGGCCACTGTTTGTTCTGCTCTGGTGACATCAGCTGTCCCATAAAGCCAGTAGAGAGGGATGAGCTTTAAATAAAAATGAAAGCAAATTCCTAGAGCACCTGTATTGACAGACTTGTGGATCTACTGCTGACTGGAACAGATGAAGCAGACACAGATTACTGACATGCTTGATGAATTGCTGCATCCCTCTATACTTTCTATACTAGTCAGTCCTTATAGTTTTCTTCCACGGTTTCCATTTCAAAGCATTCTTCCATAGCTAGCTATGCATGTTGTGATCTGACTTGGTGGGGGTGGTGTCTGATTCACTCATGTAAAACTTTCTTATTATGTGGGGAACACCAAAAATCTTGTTATTAAATATACACATAGACACAAGATGACAGTCATCTGATCTGGCCATTGTCTGACCACAGATGTCCAATTACTATATCAAAGATGGCCACAGATTGATATTTTTTCATACAATTAGGATTTAGCCATATAAATACAATCTACCTTATAGCTAATATCTTATTCTTTAGAATGTAAACAATTGTTAAGTGAGAAATTGAGTAATATCCCATGAAATTGTTTATTCCAAATGTTCATGCTAGTGATGTGACAGATTGAACAGATGTCACAGTGACTTCACTGTTCACTACCCTGTGGAATTGTTCCCGTTGATGACAATCATCTGCCAAGAATGAATTTCCATATTGTTCAAAATTATTTTTTACTGGGTTTTTGGTACTTTTGTGATGCTTTCTGTAGATGAAATGAACCATCTGTAATGCAAGTTCACCAAATCTTCGCTGGACATGGTTAAAAAAAAAAACTGTACCATCCATGGTCAACCCAGGACAGCTTATATGTTGTTTGCCATTAATACTTGGATAACTGGCTACCACCATGGATGGATTGATCACAGATACACCTAGTCTGACATAACATGCCCTTCTATGTGTAGCTTTTGGTTTAGGAATAGAGCTGTATGTTATAAAGTGCTCCTCCACGTTTTGCAAGCATGTGTAGATAAAGCATTCTGTATACATGTTCAAAAGTCTAATGATGTAACATGATAGATAGGTAATAAATACTGTATGACTAGTCATCAAACAGCAGCTAAATAATCTTTCCTATTTTCACACAAGTAGAATATACAATAATCTAAATTATTTTTATAACACTGCTAGAGCGTTCTTCTTTGAATTAACATCGAAATAACACACCTTTAATCCAAATAATTATGGCATTAAGCAGTAAATAAACGGGAAAAAAAACTATTCATACACACGCTAGCTCATGACTCTGCTGCTGCAGCTTTAAGATCGATATAGTCGAGCAGGTTCAGGGAATGTCTTAGATTTACTTTGTGAGTGTCTTAGATAAAAATGCACCAGGGGTCTTTACAAGTTCAAACATGTTTTAGGCTTCTATTTTAGGCTCTGTGGCAGCTGGGATTCATTTTTGTTTCATCATCTAGAAGTGCCTTTAAAATTCTACATGCTGCAAATTAAAGATATCAGGATCATTTATGAACATGAACTTAGATGTAAACTTTATCATGCTACTGGCCTGTAATAGTGGACATTGCGTCACCCACAAAAAAAGATCTGAGTTCTGCTGTTCTAGATTCCACCACTAGTTTGAATCCCACTTCAAACTTTACTTGTATTTTTTATATGTAGCTAAATAATTATTCCACTTTCCCTCAAAAGGACTGACCATTTAGGCTCGGAACATTTCAGCATATTCATTTATTTTGCAGTGCCAAAACTATTCTATTCTTTTGTTAAATTACAAAGCTATACAGACTGGGGAAGTACAAATGAACATAATTACAATAGACACTGCAAAAATATGAACACTAAAATGAGGCAAGAAGACTCAACTGTCATGTCTTACAGCTAAAAACTTGTATCAATGCTAGTAACATGTCAGTACTGCATGGTCAATTTATGTCCACAGTGTGGCTGTTTTTTTTTTTTTTCCCAGTGCTTGCTTTGATCTGATAAATCTTCTAAGCTCACTGGTTGCTGATTATAATTAGGATCTAATTGTGTTGTGTATTTAAAAATTACAGTACTTATATGTACCAGGTATCAGGAGTTAAAAATATTCTCCAACTCAAACATTTAACATTGATAGGAATTGGGTATTTCCTCTCTCTAAGGCTATGTCAGGTAGGTAGCCATTGTGTGGCCAGAACAGCCTACAAAGGCTTAAAGTGATATTAAAGCCATTTTTTTTCATTTCTCCTTTAAGGAGACCCTCCTTTGCTGGAGGCTGTTGTTTTTTTTTTTTTTTTTAAGTTCTTCATTCCTCGTTTTCTAGTGGGTCCACGCCATGCTCTTCCCCCCGCCCCCTGCACGGTGTCACCATCGTTCTAATGGAGGCACCCATGCGCACTCGTCCCTGCAGCGGCTGTGTGCGTCTATAGACACACACGGCCCTGTGGCAGGTCACACCCCTTCCTTCTTTGATTGATGGCAGAAGGAGCCTATGGCTCCTCTGCCTTCGGTATCCTCCCCCTGCAACCTGGAAGTTCAGGGTACGGAGGATCGATTCGGGACCGGCGGCGGGGACGAGTGCAGCTGACAGGTAAGTGTGGAGGAGACTGGGGGGGACTGGGGTAAAAAAAAAAGTTGCTGGGCTGTTTTTACCCTAATGCAGTGAATACATTAAGGTAAAAAACGCCCAGACCTTAATACTACTTTAAAGTGCAACTGAAGCCAACATTTTTTTTAGTTTTGGAAAGAGTGGAGAGGGATTGGAACAACTGTCAGGTTTTTATTGCTATGTCCCCATTAGGGTGACTATTATCACTGAAAGTAAAAGAAACTGACACATTTTGTTTTTTCAGCAGAACGGGAGTAGATAGGAAATTTTCCAATGGGGAAACTACTTCTGGTAACACTACTTTAACCCCCCCCCTTCCCAAGAGACTTCCCTCATTTTAGAGGGTTTTCCTCTGACTTCCTGTTGTGGCTATCAGACAGAAAGTGAACGTAAATCTTCGCAATGGGACACAGACGCCACAAAAAAAGCTGACAGATTATAACCCTCCGTTACTCTACCTTGTTAAGGTCAAAACAATGGCATGTATACTTTAATGGACACTAAGAATTCTGATACCGAGTATTTGGGTGTGTACAAGTGCCAATGATGCCATCCCTATACCGGAACTTCCAGTATTAGGAAGCCGGGTGGCGAGTCATTATACCCTGCCCAGCTTCCTGTTTGGTCGGGAAGTCGGCTGCATGCTCCCTTGTCATATGGTGCAATGACTCCCTCGTCATGTGTAATGACTCCCGTCCTATCTGCCCACGTTAGATGCCGTCAATGGGACGACATGGGGGTTGCATAGTGGGAGCATGGAGGGGGGACAGTTGGAGGTTCTGAGAGAAGGAATTGCCCCTGACAGTCCGAGGAGTTTCACCAGTACAAGGTACGATTGGGACGGATGCTTGGCTTTCTTGCTTTTCGGACTGCCTCCCCCCGGCGCTCCTGTCTCCTGGTTGGGTGGGGAGACTCCCTGCAGATGGATATTCAATTACCGGAAAAAGAATAATTAAGTTAACCTCTATTGAATACAATGAGGGCAATGACCAATATATTAATTTTTAATCATGGTTTCTGTGTGGGTTCCAGGGAGGTTATTTATGTTGTATACATCTATTTATGGTTTTTATATGGATGCATTTTAGCATATTTATATGTATAGACATTATGAATTGAGTATATTAAAAATGGAATTTTATTATATATATATGAATCAATTGACTTTATTATTGGATCAATTCCCTGCTATTCTCTAGTGGTCACCACAAAGCCCCTTTCTTTCTCTTTCCCCCTTTTGATATATGTGTAATGACTCGCCGCCAGGCTACCCGTTTAGCTGGGAAGCCGTCTCCATGCTCCCTCATCACCAGAGTGTGTAATGACTTGCGGCCCAGCTTCCTGATTGGTCGGGAAGCTTGCCAATCAGGAAACTGGGCGGCTAGTCATTACTCGTCCCTTGGCTTCCTGATTGGCCCGAAAGCTGGCTCCATGGAGACGGCTTCCCAGCGAATTGGGAAGCCAGGCAATGAGTCATTACACTCCGCCCGGCTTCCTTAATGGGACTTCCGGTATCGGTAGTCGGTATTGGCAAGTCCCCCAAAAAAAAATATCGGTACTCGTACCAGTGCATCCCTAATGCAAACCTGTACTGACAGAGAAAAGTAGGCTACCTTTTCTGATATTATTTAAAAATGTTTGTTGCCTGGCTTCAATACTTTCAGCATAACAAACAAAACAAGGATGTTATTAGTGACAATTAGATCTAAGATGGCATTTTTTCTGGTAGGAGTCTCCACCATCTGGTCCATGAAGTTGTCGCGCAACATGTTTAGAAATCGCCCCGCCTTTGCCGAACCCGAAGTTCCATTGGCCCAATTTATGTCTGGGTAATTGAAGTCACCCATCACGACTACATTGCCCTCTCTCCCAGCTATTCCTATCTGTGAGTGAAGATTGACTTCTCCCTCTTCCCCTATATTTGGAGGTTTATAGCAAATACCCACGAGAAGTTTACGGCTAGCGTCCGTCATATCTAGCTCCAGCCATAGAGTTTCCACGTCTTCCCCATTATTTGACGTGATATCGTCCCTTATATGCACATATAGATTATTTTTTACGTAAATGCAAACACCCCCCCCTCTTCTCCCACCTCTGTCCCTCCTAAACAGGTTATACCCCTCTATATTAGTAGCCCAGTCATGCGTGCTGTCCAGCCAGGTTTCCGCTATACCCACTATGTCGAAGTCCTCTTCAATTAACCTAATTTCAAGCATTAAACTATTATTTCTGATCTGCATACCTGCTCTAAGTTGGTATTAAAGCCTATAAATCATCATAACAGCCAGGCAACCAGACATTTCAGAGGGAGACTTCAACAATAGCAGCCTACATTTCTCTCTCAGTACTGGTTTCCTTTATAAAAGGGGGTTGATATCCTTAGAAGAGAAAGACTGTACTGCTAGATGGAGTTCTCAGAAAATCATGGAATGCAAACACAGAACACATTCAGTGCCACCTGTTGGTGAGCCTAAGAATGTAACCTATCTGATAACACTGATATAATGATTGCCTACAAGAGCCTCTGTATGTCTTCATGGACTGCATTCTGCAGAGCAAAGTAAACAGCATGGGCTTTTGCTCTCAATTAACAAGGCCATACGAAGTAAGTGATTGCTCTGTGGCCTTAAACAGAAGTAACTAAATCATCTTGAGGGAGATGGTCATTCTAAATTATGGAAATCCCCTTTATCTTGGAGACCAGTATCAATCCATGGTCAATATTTGAGTACCCACAGACAAAAGCACTTTGCCCTTTGACTTTACTGCAGTTAATTAGCTCTTCCACAAAGGTCTTAAGGTTTAACCTTAGAGAACCTCAAACCCTGATAGGATAACTCTCATAAACTGCTATTTTGTCTCAGCTGGGTGTGTCTGCTCTCAGCACAGCAGCTGTCAAGTCTAGAGTGGTTGGAAAGCTGTCCAGTAACTGCTGTTAGGTTAAAAAGAGAATGGCGAGACCTGCCAAAGGAATGCCACAGCCGCTCACCCGGGCCCTTCCGCCTCATTCCAGTAACCTGGCAACCGCCTACAGTACTAACTCAGCAGTTCCATGGATGCAGGTTACAATAGGGATAATATGGCAAGAGTGAAGGATTAACTTGGGGACAATGTACTTATTACAATTAAGTCATCACAGCAAGGAGCTCTGTATTCTAATAGTCTTTGATGAAGGTTGAAAGCTGTCATGGGTTTTATTAATGTAACCTTTAATGAAGGAAAACACTCTCTGTGTGAATATTATTTACTACAGTGTGCATAATTTACCATTGGCCTCAATAACAAAAATCAATATTGTACTAGATATTTACTTTAAAGCAATTCTTGTAGAAAGCAATCATGTACACGGTAGATATTCATCAATTTCTTCATTAACTTCAAGCCAATTCCAGCAAAGTTTATAAGATTGGTGAAGATGCAGTGGCCAGTCTGAATCCAATCATGTCTTTTTGAATCACTATAAACCATAAAATAGTGGAGTTCCTGGCCTATGTCCCACACTATTCTAGGCTTGAAGGTGAAAAACATGCCAGAGGAATTGGAGAAGTGATAAATCAGGAGAAAACTGTATATATCTATTCTGGAAATTATTTGAATTTGTCAGATCTCTGCACCCTTAGTGAACAAAACTTCTAAAATGTTAATAGCTTAAAGTAGCTGAGGTTCTAGGTCAACAAAAAATAACAAAACCACAGAATTAAATGTCCACCTGACTTCAACTAGTAGGTACTATCATGGCTTCATGACATCCAGACTCCTTGTCTAGAAAATCAAAGGGCCTTCTCTAGAATACTCTGAATAAGCCAGACCATACATATGAAGCAAAGACCTAATGAAGCTAAGCTTGATTACTCTGAGCGTTAGGTCCTCTAAAACAAATACAGTGGAGCATTTGAAGGAGAAAAGTGAAAAAGGACAACTCCTGGCAAACAGCAAACGTTAATGAGGATAGTTTAAGAAAGAAGGCCACTGATGGCCAGCTCTGTAATTGATAGCAACTGCCTGTCATTGCCTGTCACTGCCCGTCATTGCTTTAATCAAAGCAGCGTGGAACCTGCTCCCTTTTCTTGCTAATTTAGGCGAGGTGAGGTTTACATGTGCTTGCTCTTACTCAGCTGTTCCCTACATTGCGCGATTATCATAAACAATGCCTGAATGAGTCACATCAGCTTGTGCAATGTATCTAAAACAGCAGACACTTTGCAGAAGTAATTTGTAGTTATTGATTTTTACAATTGCTACCTTCCTGTCCTATAAACAACTTTAAATCATACCAAAGATTACAGAAACTCCAACTATTTTAGTACTAGGTAGAGGGTATGCCTTTTACCTTTTCTTGTTAATGTTTTGGTATTATTAGTAAATCTAATTTTACCAGCCAGGCAGCAACCTGGATACAAAGTGATGGGAACGCAAACAGTGAAATTATATTTATACTTTGTGGCGCTACTATTTAAAGGCTGGATGCACCTGATATTTCAGTATATTTTGGTGGCAGCAGTAGTGGTGAAACATTATAGTATGACTTTGCAGAACAAAGATTGCAATAGTTGGCAAGACAAGGAGGGCGTTATTTGCAAAAACTTGAGCAAAATTGAGCAATTGTCCAAAGCAGCAAATCAGGTTCTATCTTTGAAATTCAGCAACAAATATGATTACTTACTATAAAAATAGTGGATAGCAATGTTTAAGTTGCTCCACTTTTCTTTGTGAGTTGTCTAAAATGATATGAACACAGTTATTATACATGTCTTGTTCCTACTAAGCTCCATCTGGGTTAAAACCTCACAAGTACTCTATAGACTTATAATCTGGAGATATTGACCAATTATTTTCCCTTAACAGTAACCTCTATTAGAAAGTGAAAATGTTGTTAAAAGAAGTCCATCTATAGCTGTTCTACAGTTCACATCTTATAGTTCAATTTGTATATTCCTAGGCAAGAGCTATAGGGGAAGATTAATACCAGTTATGTCAAATGTAAAGAAGTGGAGTCTGTCCAGTGTCCATGCTGTAAATCTGACTTTCTATAGGTGTCATGGTGGGAAACCAGGTTATTAAAGGAGAACTATGGGGTTAGGGCTTTTCCCCATAGTTCTCCTTGGGGTAACGGGAGGACACAAACTAGCGTCCTCCCCTGTCACCCTAAGCTCAGTATACCGCGAGCTATAGCTTGTGGGACACTGAGACGCCACAGTATACCGCAAGCTACGTCCGATCCGCCAGTCAGCGCTGGAGGATCGGAGCGGGGAGGGGGCAATCCAGCCCCTCCCCTGTCACAGCAGAGAGCTGTGACAGGATCGGGAGGTGAGCGAACGCCGGTATGTGTTCGCTCACTTCCCGATCTACTGAGCCGACCTGTGACAGTCTCATTGTCACAGGCCGGCTAGAACTATGAGGTGAGTGAAAAGCACTCACCTCATAGTTCTCCTTTAAACATTTCAGAACTAAAGAGTTCCTGCTGATAACATTATGATGTTGCCTTGATGATGATAATACAGTGATGACATTGTACACTACACAGATCCACCGCAAGTTGCATGTTCAAATTGGTAACATGCTCATTTATTTACATACCTAAATGACAAATGCAAGATGTAAAGTGTAAATCACAAGTATCGTAGGCTATTAAATAACTCCACACCCTACTTGTTCCTCCTGTTTCTTATCTTTGTATTTCACTATCCAAGCTCACAGTCTCTGTTTCTTAGAACTGGGTGATACTCTTTTCTGTCTTCCTCAATCTGGCTAACTTTCGCAATGTAACAAAGAAGGCTTGGATCGGTTGTACGCTTATCTCTTGCTATTTTTCCATGCTACTCAGAGTCACAGATTTTATAGATAAAATTGTCAGTCTTACAGCTTTTATAGCTAAACCACGTATGAATACATTAACAAACCTTAAACCTATCAAATTTTGTAGAGCTAATTCTGATAGTCTAGTTAAAATAGGCATTGTTGGGCAGGTATGGAAGAACAAGGCCTGTTGCAAAAGAACTACACTTTCATATTATACAGAGATGTTGCACTGGATGCAAAAGGCTTTTTTGTGATAAAATGACTTTATATTATTCCATGCATCCAGTATGTCCAATAGCCTGGATCTGTGGATATGTATTTATATAGCAGAGCAAGAACACAAACAGAAGTGCATCTGTCCGCACTTAACTTAAGTATTTGTGTTTGGTGAACTTGAAATGTTGTAAATTACATTGACAATTCCTGTCTTTGTACACATGACTCAGGCACAAGGAATTTCTGCAGCTGAGAAGTAGAACAAAAAGTCACTGAGAAACTATAAAAAAAAGTTAGCAAAATTGTATAGGAGGAAACAGTAGTAGCTAAAATGAGGACAGTAGAGTTACTTATTGCTGCCTCCTATAAGTTCAGAGGGCAGAAACATACAGCCATACATCACAATAGACAGGTGAATATTATACATTAATTTGAGTACTAACTTGGCTGCGTTGCATAGCTCTAGGGTGAACAACACCATAATGCAGGTGTCCTGGTGCCAACGCAACTAGTACCATACAATCTACTTCACATCTGACACCTTTTGGAGTGCTGTCAATTATGTGACATCATGATCATATGACCCATAAATCACATCTTTGCTCAATCGGGGATGTTTTTGCCATAAAGTAATATAAGGTTTAGGAAGGGGATTCTTTACACACCAAGAAAAAGTTTACAGGATCTGAATCACTGCACTCTTTATCCATCACGCTCAGAGGAGCAGGTAGACTTTTGATGGTGATTTAAGTGTTAAACAGCCACCATGCTTCTGTGTGTTATCACCTGTCTCATCAGCTCTTCTTGCCGCATTCTGATCCTTTCTCTTTCCATCTGGATCCTCTGAAGTCTTAGCTTCTGTTGCTGCTGCTGCTGGGCAGTGAGTGCATTTGGCAGATTGATCAATGCTGCTTGATGACTTTGGGAGGGGTGAGTCTGTTGGGACATGGCAGGGCTAGAAGTCATCTGTTGCTGATGTTGGTGATTCATTACTAGAAGAGAAGATGGGTAAAGTCCGATATTAATTAAATGCTTATGTTAGATAACACAGTGTTTTTTTGTGTTTTTTGTAAGTCAAGCAAACACTTCTTCAAGTATACACAACAGGATGAGCAATTGAAAAAACTGTACTTAAATTGTCAAATGGTAAATCAACTATGTTGTTTTGGTGGATTTTTATTATCTACCACCTTGGCAAAGCTTCCCAGTAGGCTGGTAGAAAGGTCTACCACGGAGTTCCTGGCCATGCCCTCCAAGATGGCCTTAACATATCAGGCTAAGCTTAATGCAAACTGTTGGGGTCACTAAACCCTAATGGAATATCAGGTTGGTGGATAATCTTTCCTTCCATGTAAGTAAGGCCTCTCAGAAGGATTGGAGATGGAGGAATCAGGATGCAAGAAAGGAGGTGAGAAAACTGACAGGCTTTACCCAAAACTGTGTAATATGTATACATTTATAGGTTATGTCTGGCTAAGTGCCTGTCAAACAGCAAGAGTTTCTGCATGAGCAATGGTCTACGAGTTGCTTGTATAGATATAACCAAATATGTAGAACTATATATTTAGTTTGCATGGAACTTTATTCACTATGAAATGAGACTTGCATGAGATGAAAACTGGACAATAATAAAGGTTTATAAGCCAAGGTGGGCCAAAAAAGACAAAGAGCACTAGGCGTAAAGGACATGCTGATATAGAAGGTGTTGACATATTTCTATGTTATAACACCTACAAAAAAACACCAGCATTTTAACAGGCTTGATGTGAAAGACAGTTATGTTAAATGAAATAGTAATGAACAAGATAAGACAGTTAGGCCAAATTCCCTTGTGTTAATATAAACTGCAGTGATCAAATTATGTCTTGTTAAAATCCGTGTGGAAACACTACATGTGTCCAGGCCACCCACCCCTGATGCATACTACTTGATCCTCAGCTAATCCCAGCCACATATTTCTCTTGTATTTGAAACTGTATCTTTGGGAGTGTCCAGATATTTAAACAAGATCACAGAGCAGAAAAATAAATAAATCATATGGAATGTTCAAATGTAGTGTATCCTTAAAGGAGACCTATACTGAGAGAAACATATAGGGCTGACTACTCCTTCTAAAAAATGTAAGCTGAATGGCTATCACACTGATCCTCTGGGTGACCAACTTTAAACAAGTACACTGATCCAATATTCTGTCTTAACTCTTAAATTGCTGCATGCTTGTTCCAGATCTGTGACTCAAAAACCTTTGAAGCCCAACAGGCATGTGTCCAGACTTAGGTTAGCAATGAAACCCCATATAATTCTCCCTACTAAAGGTTTGTTTACATTTTTGTTTTTTATTATTTTAGATAGAGTAGGGCTTTGGTTCCCTTTAATCAAGTCCGGAGCACAGTGGCAGCATGCTGTGTGCACTATAGTGCATGCACAGTCCAGCACTAAACCTGGGAGCGGAATTACCGGTAATCATCTCCTGGGCTACTGCTCCTGCTAACAAGAGCTCTCCAGAAATGCTGCTAGCAGGGAAAGTGTATATATGAAATGTGGAATAATGCTTCTGTACTAAATTAATTAAAAAACAAATAATGAAAAAAAACCCTCCTGCCCACTTATTAGGAGAGGACATGGCGATGTACCAGTGATCGCTACACGATCGACTGGTAGATCGCGATCGACGTTGTGGGCACCCCTGTCATAGGGTATACACCAAATACGCCAAAAGTTATCAGAATTTTAACAAATCACACATGACTTTTTTTAATGCAGCACACTGCAGCTCACAGCTTGTACATTGTGGTTCACAGCAGTGCGGGTGCGTTACCCATTATTGTAACAGTGAGGTGGAGTGTCATTCAAATGAATTGCACCACAATGGATGCACAGAAGTGTAAAGGTTTAACTGAGCATTAACGCAACACAAATTCAGGAAAGCTCAACTATTGTGTGGCCCTCTGGAATCTGGACATGTTGGGGGCTGCACGTTAGGATTCTAAACTAATTTAAAATTATATTTATCCTAACTTATCAATCACTTAATGTGATTATTTGTATTATAATAAACAGCAATGAATGGTTGCGTGTGGTGGCACAGAATCTGCATAACACAAGTAGGTAAAGGGATGATGGAACCCATAGACATTAGGTGAATGACAAACAACTCTCAAGAGTGGTGGTCAATCAGCTGTTGGAGTTTTCCAATGGCATTCTTACTATTTTCTCCCCCAGAGCAGGGAATGTTTGCTGGTGCTCAGACATGCCCTAATCTGTTAAAGTGGACTCCAGCCAAAACTTCCTGCCTCTGTGACCACTGCCACTGGGACAAAAAGTGGTGAGATTCTCCCTAGTGTGAAACCAGATGGCCACAAAAACTCTTTCTAAGTCACTAATAAAAGTGTTTTTACTTCTTTGTGTGTGTGTTCTGTAGAGAGACTTCCTTTTACTACTTGTCCAGCTTAAAATCTTAGCCCGTACTGGGCATATGTCCCATATGGGGACATAGCAATTGGTAAATCAAATATGACAGATGTTCTTACAATTCCCAACTCTACAAGGTGATGTATGGATCATTCAACAATTGGATCGTGTACTGTATGTGTTTATCTACTTCTAAATGTTAAAGGAGAAAATTAGCTTGTCATATACAGGCCATTTTCTCTTTAGCAAATATTCCCTCCACATTTTTATGTAATTGTGCTCATATTCCATGAGAAGGCCATAGCCTCTGAATCCAGTGTCACCATGTAGAACTGGGCAACTCAACTTCTGCTTTTGTTCCATCAAATGTCATTTACTTTGACATCTTGTTACATTATAAAATGTTAAATGGATCCTGCTGGCAACCAGGCCAGTTTGTGGATATCCACAAATCCCATACCTTCCAACTTTCTGAGATGAGAAAGAGGGACACCTTCTAGCACAATTTTTATTGGAAAAATTAGGGATGCACCGATACCGATACTAGTATCGGTATCCCTCGTCACCTCATGATGAGGGGCTTCCTGAATGGGACTTCCGGTACTCAGTATTTGGTATCAGCGAGTACCTCCAAAAAAATATCGGTAGTCGTACTCGGTACCGAAATACCGGTATCGGTGCATACCTAGAAAAAATGATTGGTTAAACCCAGAATTGTTTTTTTCACACCCTTACTTTTCCTTTAGGCCCTTTTCAGATGGGCATTCTGATCAGGTGCACCTCTCAGTTTTTCAGGCGGATCAGATTGGAAGCCCAATGTTAAGCTGGCCATACATTGCTCTATTTTTTTCATTACACCCGAGTCTGTTGATTGAGGAATCTCCTGATGCTTCTTTTGTATTCTAAATCTGACAGAATACCCGGACAGAGCCGGCAGCTCAATGACTGCTGGCTCTGTTCATGTGAACATTTTACAACTGGCTCCTTTGATCAGCTGTTAGAGGGATGGCAGCAGGAAGGCTGCTGACAGTGGCACCTACTGTGCAAATTTCATCCAGTTCCTCAAGAACCAGCCGAAATTCTCTCAGCGTATGGCCACCTTTAGTATGGGTCTGGAAAACAAGACAGAATAGAGTTCCGTTTTGGGGGACCCGACTGATGGATTGGCGTAATCTGATGTATTCGGGGAGATGTCCACTTACATACGACTCCACATAGACCTAACGTCTGGTAAGTTCAGTTATTCCCCCATTGCAAGATGGAGGAAAAAACTGGATGGACACTAATGCCACAACATTGACATTCAATCCGTATTGCTCCGATCAGCAAGGGATCCCCTGCCGATCAGAACTGGCAGGTGTGCGTGTGAAAGGGGGCTTATACTGGCTTTTCAAAATAGCAAACAAGGTAATTAAGAGATAACATAAAGGTTTTAGGGCAGAGTAACACTTTTGGTAGTTAAATAGAACATTTTCATAGATATCTTTACATCACACCAAAAAGAGGGACAACTAGGGAGGATATAGTGACAGAGGGATTTCCAAATGAGGGACAGTTGGGAGGTATGAAATACGCCCAATTGAGGTGAGATCCCCATGCACAAGGATCAGTATGCTCTACTTTATTGCTAACCTGACATTAGTTTCATACGATTCTGCTTGTGTCAGCAAGCTCTGAATTCAGCTGAGAGCCATTTTTTCCCACTACCATTTGTTTGTCTTCACTTTAACTTATTTGGACTGTCCGATGTCAGGTGTCAGACAGAAGAGAGCCTGATGGAAAACACATGTCTGCAGCTTTATGGACGGCAAAACCCAGCAGCTTTATATTTTTCACTGCAAATCCGAGAAGCTGGCCCCTTTCTCTTCATCTAACCAGCCTCGCCAGTAAACTGAGACTTATGCTGAGCATATTTATGAGAAGCAGGGTTAGCCAGCCAACAAGATCAATGAAAACACAAGTTTTTTTTTTTCCTTCTTCGGCTGAACTTTGCTCCAAAAATCTGCAAGGTATTTAGAAAGTGGAAATCCAAAAGCCAGTAACCGTTTTACATATAAAACTGATGGATGCATTTGGCCAGCTAAAAAGGAATTCTCACGCAACTCCAAATAGTAGTGCATACTCCTCAAGGGCATAAACCCATATGGGCTTATTTCAAAGGAGGGATGTTCTAAGGGAAATCAGGTCTGCCATTTATGACCTGCTTCGAAAAATGCTAGTTGCCTGGCTGTCATGCGGACTCTCTTGCTGTCATGCTGAATGTCTAAATCATTGACTTGGACCTAGTATGAAGATCATTATAAACATATAACAGTGCAACTGAAGCCAAAAAATTTTTATTTAGTTTTGGATAGAGTGGATAGGGAACATCTGTCAGATTATGATTGCTAACTGTGTCCATGTTAAGGAGTTTTACCCTCTCCGTTTGTCCCGGTGACCATAATTACTTAAAGTGAAGGAAAATCCCACATTTTGGGTTGTCTTCAGAACAGGAATAGATGGGAAATCTTCCAACTGGGACACAAGTTCTGGTGACCATGCTGACCACCAGGGATTTGCCTCTCTTTGGAGGGATTTCCTCTCTATTCCTGTTGTGGTTATGGGACAGAAAGTGAAGATAAATCCACCCCAATGGGACACAGATGGCAAAAAAAGCTGACATGGGTTTAAATCTCTTTCCTACTCTAAACAAAACTAAAGAGTTTTAAAAAAAATTGGCTTCAGTTCTACTTTAATATAATTTTATTAGTGTACACTGCCTGCAGCAGGGGAGCATGGCAGCTTACACTCCCAGCCAATTCTCAGCATCTGTAGGATGACAAAATCGAACTGGGACATGTAATTCCTCCATGCATGCATAGGAATTACATTATTAGTGACTCTCCAATGGCTGAGGAGGAGCAACAGGAACCCAATAGAAGACATAGAGAAGATGGCAGTGGTCGAAGATGATGAACAACGGAGATGATAGACAGCAAGGGACAGATCTGATCTTTCAGTGGTGAGCAGACAGGCAGGCGAGTGTGCCATAATTAGCACATTTTGGCAAGAGGAGCAGAACTTCAGTGATTGCTGAGTGTTTGTAAATAATTGAGGACAGAGGATGTTTACTATATCCTCAATTATTAATGTATGGGAAGTAATCTACATCACTTCCTGTTCATTCGTGATTGTGGATATAGTAAACATACTCTGTCCACAAGTTATAAATGAACAGGAACACTCAGTATTGAGGATTCCTGTTCATTTATAATTAGGGCGGCAGAAAAAGAGATTGAGGACTCTGTGTC
The DNA here is from genome assembly GCF_000935625.1 of Nanorana parkeri. NCBI lineage: Eukaryota > Metazoa > Chordata > Amphibia > Anura > Dicroglossidae > Nanorana > Nanorana parkeri. Next base: position 153,684 of record NW_017308278.1, on the reverse strand, counting down.
ATTTTTTTTCATTTCGGTTTCGTTTTTGAAATTTTCATTTCAGTGCACCTCCACAATAAACCTTCTAGACAACATTAGGGATTTACAGTATTTAAGTGATGAGATAAGATATTCTGGTAATTGTAAGAAGCACATGATATACTTACCAAGAAAGAAGGCATGAAAGCATTTAGAAACATAAAACAGCCTGTTAGTTAAATGAACATGTTCGGTACAGTCATGTAGCATTAACAGATAATACTGCATTAAAACATGATATTACTACCTCAGTGTTGTTATAATACCACAGTGAAGTACATTTTCCAGCAGGAGGTAGACAGGCAGAATATCAGGCAGATATAATAGACACAAATTAATGTAGCTCTGTGTTTATTAATACATCATTCTTTTTACAAAGCAAGCAGTGTTAAGTACCGGAGTGTGACCTCGAATTAACCTCTTGCAATTTTCTGTACAGCAGAGCTCAGACTGGGTGAGAGAAAAGCTGCACGGGAAGCCAGTCCATTGTGCTGCAGTGCTAATAATGGAGTGATAGGCTCATCAGTGCACTGCTTCTCTTTTTACTGTCGAGTCAAAGGATGAGGGAGGGACAAGACCTGTACGTGTTACTTAACTGCACCAGAGAAATTGCATGTTTTATGCCTTTCCAGTCAATGGCTGTGCTGTGTATATCTCAGAACTTAATGGACAGAAATGCAAACCCTATGGTAGGGAAAACTGTTCCAATATACTGTATATGTATTTCGTCTGTGTATTTAGCTGTTTGCCTGAAGTTCACCTTTAAGCCAGCAATTTTGTATAACTGGGTTTGTTCCTCATCAAGACTCTAAATTCTGACCTTCTATACCAATGTACAGACCTTCGTAAAGCTAGAGCAGTGTGGGGTGCTGCTGGATAGGTACGTAAGATGAAAGGTCAAAGAGGATGATTGCACTAAAACCATTAATACTTGAAGCAGACCTATTGTCTACATGGAAGAACAGAAAAGCCGGAAGGCTGAGGCAAGTTCTCAGGCCCACCCACCTGCTGTGAAAGGTCTCCTCCCTCTCACTGTGCATTTTTTAATTAATTTAATGGAGAATATAACTGGAAGAGAGGGATTTGTGATAGTGAGAAGCCAGAGGATGGGTCAACTACCAACAACAACCATTAGGAAAATAATAGTTATTATGGGTGGTCAAGCTTTTAAAAAAGGAATTAAAAGAAACGTACCCTTGTAGTGGGGCTATCCATAGATATCGGCTGCTAAAACGTTCCCCCACAGTCTCTTCTCCCACAGGCTACGGTGGTCTTAGGACCACTGACTTCATCATGTCTAATGCAGGTCTATTGACTTGCATTAAATGTGCTGACACCGAGGAACATTCCAGAGCCGGAGCGGAGTGGGACAGTGGTGAGTGCTGATTGCCACAGGACTGAGGATCAGGTTGCTTTATTCCAGCCCACTAGAAAAAACCAGCACCCAACCCTAGCAGGGCAGGGTAGCCCCAATGCAAGGGTACATTTGTTAAATTCTTAAAACTAAACTGCTTTCCACAGAGCAGCATTTATCCAAACCTGTGTCTGACTACATACTGTGTGACATTAATGTGAAATTAAAAATACAGTCCCATTATGTATTCCCTAAAAAAGGCAATACACAATGCTAGTATAACTGCCTGAAGTCTAGCTTTAGATTACATTCCCATAATCCCTGCATGGTCTGCTTACCTACAACAATGTGCCTTGCAAGTGTATATGGTAGCTGATGAAGTGTCCATAAAGTCTAAAAGCCTAATCTAAATTGGCAAGTTGTTGTGGAAAGGATGTGTTAAAAGGTGGAAATCAAAAAATTTGATTTTCCATCATCATTTAGTGATCCGTGAAGCCAACACCACTGTTATTTCATGATATCCTCTGAAAACAATAGGACATTCCCCTCCTCCTCTCAACAGGATATGGAAAAGTCTGGAGCATGTGTTTATAACTTTCAGGAGCGATTACTGAAACTTCTCATTGTTTTGAGGTTTCCTGACTGTTTCATTTTCATAAAAGAGCGTCAGGTGCAATACATCACTTGTTGTGTCTATAAATACATTGATTGGCTCTGATACCTTTTACCTAATGGTTTTATCTATTTGTTTTTTTGTTTTTTTTGTTGAAATTGTTTTTTTAATAGATAATTTCATAATATTTATTCAGTTCCGACATTACACAACAGCCAATCAAACATACTGAGCATATAGGATCATCTTAAAGTGGAATTCACCAAGAATTACTCAATGAAAATGAAACATTATGTACCTTGAAAATGCAAAGCACCAAATTTGACTTCTGTCCACACTCAAGATTTCCAGCAATCAGCACTGGGAACTGCCAGTAACCCATAGGGGGTGATTTACTAACCTAAACACACGCACGCACCAGGTGCGTGTGATTTTTACACAGCAAAACGTATTTAGCAACCAAAAAGTCTCTAAAAGCATATTTCCACTAATGCCATATATGAAGAAATCATGCACATGATGCATATATAATGCTGCTTCACAGTTTAGACAAAAATGGTTAGCTCATGCATTTACATTCCTGCATTCATCAACGCAAGCAACACAACATAGAGCTAATTTACGCAAGATCACCTTGCAAATTCATGCAAGGCTTTGCACAACACACCTGCTGGGTGTGTACACACTACAAAGGTGTTTAGATTCCACCCATAGATCATGCTGGGAGGGAACACACTACAGAGGTGTATACATGTTCGTGGTGTGTTTATAAGGTTAGTAAATCAACCCCATAGTGTCGCTCATTTCTCCTTCTGTTATGTATGTATTTGACAGCATCAGGACACAGAGGAAGTGTTTCTGTGCACAGAGCGTAGATAGCATGGGATGACTTAGTGGCACCATGCGGTCACTGGTAAATGGCTGACAGTTTCCAATGCTGATTGTTGGACTACCAAAGCATGGACAAATGTCTAACATGATGCTATGCCAAAGCGCATGTGTTAAATGGCTGCTTAATGTCTATAGAGTAATATTTGGGTAAACTTCTACTTTAAGGGTCATGTGACGATTATCCAAAGCTCTGCATGTCATCCAGCCCCCAGTACCCTTAAAGTGACACTAAACTTTGGAGTAAAATCTGGAAAATGCATTCAGGTACCTTAAATATTAGCAAAAATGTATCTTATCTGTGTATCACTCGGCTGTAGATCCTCAAATCATCTCTGAATTGGTGCTGACACTGTCCTTCCTTCTGGAGGGTGGCTACTTTTCTTTCCCATGGTCCCTGTGTGCAAGTAGCTACTGCTCTAAGCTCGCTCTAGTGATTGACTACAATCTCACGTTTAGTTTACTACTTTGTATTGGGATTGTAGTCCACCACAGGAGGGAGCTTGGAGTGGTGGCTGATGATTTGAGGATCTACAGCTGAGTGATAGACAAATAAGATACATTTTTGTTAATAGTTAAAGTACTTGAATGCATTTTTAGGATTCAACTCCTGAGTTTAGTGTCACTTTAAGAGGATTTTCTGTCCTTCTTAGTCTTTGCAGTGTTCCAGCACCTGCCACTGCTAGAGTTTTAGCAAGTGGTTTTTGATGCTGGGCTAAAACATGGGGAAATGTGTATGTATCACAGTGATATGCTTAATATGTTTTGTCTTTTTTTTACTTTGCAAAGACATACACTTTAAGATTTAACAAAAAGAGACAGAAGACAGCTGGTATGGGAGTGGAGCAAGTTTGGACATGCTGATGTGAGCATTTGTAGCCCAGAAGGGAGAACTCCGAGCAGTGAAGGTGTAGTAATCAACCCACAACAGGATGTTAGGATGTGAGGACCTCACTGCATTTCTGGAAGATGCTTAATGCTAACACAAAGATAACCCTTTCCTGCTGAAAGTAACAGATCCGCAGTTCCCGTACACTGAAAAAACCATTCACTGGTGAGTGAAATGCTGGGAAAATTAAGCTATTAGAGCATTTGCTAGTTTGAGTTAGAGAAAGATGGCTGCAAGAGGATCTCTGCTGTGGGTATTGATTTGCAGTGTGATATGTGTTGAATGTTGTATGTAATGTTGCAGTGTGAGGTGTACTGCATGTAATTTGCTGCAGTTCGAGCTGTGGTGGGTATGCTGTTCTGCACAATAAGATGTCCAAGGTGTATTGCTCTATGGCATGACTTTTGAGGCAACTATCCCATGTGTACCATACATTGTGACTGGGCATTAAAGTGAACATGACCTGGCCTAAAAAGAGACTGAAGCAATAAGAAGGCTGACGTGAAGGCACCTTGTGATGCCTGTAAGTACCCATATGTCTATGGAACCCCTTGGATCATATGCCCAAACTGTACACAGTGTCTCCATTTCTTTCCAAGTTGGGAATCCCTACCCCTGACACTCATTAATGAAATACCAACACCTTTACTGCCTTCTAGTGTTCTGGCCTTTGACAGTTGAATGACAGTAACATATAATTTTACAGTGCTCACAATTTATAAACTTTTTTAATGCACATACTGGGGGTTTCTCTACTGAACTACATCTTGTGATGCCTTGACTTCTCTAACTCTAAAAATGTCTTCACACTTGTGCATTGCAGGTAGATTTTTTCCTTTATATCTGACATAGTGATCGATCCTGCCAGTAATACACTTCATGGTTTGGGGTGGCAACACTCACTCACTGTACTGTATCTATGCAGGAACAGTGATGTCACCCTAGGCTGCTTCCTCCCGATCTGGACTGCAGAACACCTTCCCTTCTTATCAATTACATGAGTAACACTCACAGGTCTTGTCCCTCCCTTTACAAACCCAGGGTGAAGTATTCAATAGCTGGAACAGCTATTTATGACAATGTGGTGTGATGGTATTTTTAAGAAGACACCAGTCAATCTAGTTCTTTAGCCATTGGTTTGGAAGGCACCAAATATATCAGAGCACATTGCAAAGTCACGTTGACTCATGATTGTTTTCCTGAATTAACATCACCTAATTTTGAACAGATGGAGCTCAAATAAACACTCTGTGTTTTGGAAAAAAAATTAAAAGACGCAAGCGGCTTACACTAAAAACAAGCAAACAAAGGGAAAGAAAGCAGGTCTTGAAGTTCGGGGTAAACTATTTGAAGATTAAGCGATATCTCCCCTGAGGTTTTTATTTGCTCACAGTCATGTTAGGATGTGGTGTTGCTTAGTCAATTTTTATCAAAATAATATGAAAGTGTTTATAAGTGCTTTTGTATACTCAAACAAAGCCAAAATATGGTGCAAGCCAGGGGAGCAGAATGTACAAGGCACACTGAATTTTCCATGTTATAAGAATTTCAGCAAGAAAAACACATGTTCCTGATTATATGTAGAAATGGACCATCAGTCTCGGATACTCAGAGTTCTAAGCCAGGGGATGGCAGACCTTCAAAAGAAAGATATATTTTAATTCTGAGACTAAGAGAATGAGAGGGATAGAGACAAAAGGTGTAGGCTGCCATTTCTTTCAAGATGGAACAGTTCAAAGTGGTCTCCGAAGTGCCCGCCAAGAAAGCAGTTTAACTTGCTCTGCTCTATTCATTATTTTCTTGAAAATTCTTCTAGAATGTTGGCGTGGTGTGCTTTGGCCCTCTCGCAAAATAAATTTATATGTGGTTAAGTATGTGACATTTGACTATTGGAAACCTACAGACAAGAGCAAGCCATGAACACTGGTCTGGTGCATGAAGTCTATTCTGTCCCAGAATGCCTTTGGATAACATATAAGATTACAGCTCATACAGTATAGGTGTCTTGAATTGCCCATCCTAAAATGTAGGAGCACCTTTTGGATAAATATCAAGGACAATGTTACTGTCTCATACTTCCTCTGCACTGCCAGGTGGTGAGGTCACACTCACCGTTAGACATTGAACATATCTGACAAAGATTTTAGTAAAAATCCGAAATCTGATTTCTACTCTCCTCTCTTAACTTGTGTTCCCTACCATTGCTTCTCACAATTTGGGCCTCTCTTCTTAAACTCTAATTTCTTTACCACCCCTCTCCACCCCACAGTTATGTATTTCACCTTCTCTCCTGCCCTCTCCCTATTACTGCACTCATCACCTCCTGCTCATTCTGAATCCACATGCTAGGTTTACCTCCAGGACACTGGGGCATTTTCACTCATATAAAACTCCCTCTCATCTCACTTCACTCACCCTTCTGCTTCTCCTAACTTCTGGGGATATCTCTCCCAATCCTGCCCCTCTCTTTTCGAATACTCACCTCAAAACCAGCACTGCCTTTCAGCCACAATCCACGCACCCTGATTTCTAGAACCGGTCCTTCCTTCTCATATGGCCTCTGTCTGTAACAAACTCACTGCTGTGCACAATCTTCAATCTTCTTATCTCCAATTCATTAGACATGCTTGCAGTTACTGAAACCTGGCTCCAGGAATCTGCCTCCCCTGCTACCAGGAGGTGGAGTGGGAATCTTTCTAGCGCCACAACACTCTCTCCTGTATTCACCTATTCTCTCCAATATATTTGAGGATTGCTGTGATATACCAGCCACCTGGACCGGTATCTTGCTTTTTTGATTACTTATCTGCCCGGCTACTCTACTTTCTCTCCTCCACAATCATACCACATACCACAATCTCCACAAACAACAATACCCACAATCATTCTTGTTGACTTTAATTGCCAATAACATTAACATCCCGGCTTCCACTAAATTTCTTAACCTAACTCCTTCTTTTGATCTAACACAATGGTCAAACACTCCTACTCACTCTGATGGTAACATACTTGATCTTGTTTTATCTCACCAATGCACTCCTTGCAACCTCTCCAACACCCCTTTCCCCCTCTCAGACCACAACCTTGTCAGTTTCACACTTGCCCTGTTCCCAACTCTAAATCGCCCCACATGGCACACTGTCACCAGGAGAAACCTCTGCCACCTCGACCTTTCTCTTCTCTACTCTGCTACTAACTACGTTCTAACTACTACTAACTACGATTATTTGTTTGCTTTACCTTCTTGTCTTGATTTGTATTGCAACTGTATTGTCCTCCTTATATTGTAAAGTTCTGTGCAATATAAATCCTGCATAATAATAATAATAATAATAATAATAATACCTTACAGCTTGGTTGGACAACTTGCAGCTGCCAAGTCATGATGGTGACTGGAAAAGTCACTACAGCTCAGAGCTGCACACTGATATGAAATGGGATATGACTTCCGCTTTGCTCTTTGTCATTTTATTTAAAGTCAATTTCCCATCCTACTTTGTGATTTATGATTACCACTATTTCTTACAATAGACATCATTGGTGATAAAAAGCATTACAACAATGCCTGACCATTGTAAGGAATAGTGGTAACATTTTACTACCAGTGGTGACACTGGAGCCTAAGCCTCCAACCATAGAGAACAATGATGGAAGGGAGAGAAATGTATATGTGTGGAAGGGCAGGGGTAAAGAGAAGAGTACATGACCGTTGTGAGGGGCATAGACTGTACATATGACTGTTATGTGGGGAGGGGCATCTGCAAACATGACTGCTAAGAGGTGTGGGAATTGTATATAAAGCTACTTTGGAAAGTGAAGACAGCATACTTGGAGCTGGCACTAAGATTTTGGGAAGATTTGACCAGGCTTTCCTTAAATAATGCTATGGGTTACATCATGTTTTACACTGCTGCTGAACCTTTTTAATGCCTTTCTGAATAAAGCAAGTGGTCTGTGACAAGCACTCACATGTGTCTTGCCCTAGGAACTGTGGTTAATTATAGCCCCCACAATCTTAGAGAAACAGACTGTACAGACTGCACAAGTATAGTGCACATGTTGAAATGGGGCATCTACCTTACTCCTTATTGTCTCCTTGGAAATATGCAAAATGCACTGTATTGTAATGCAGCAAAGCACATGGGGTCTTCCACTTGCTTGATTTCTAAAGAAACTGCAACGGGATGGATCACTTTTATGGCAAGTTTTAGGCGATGTAGCCATTAAATGATCTCGCTGACAAAGAGCTCTACTTAATAGAACTAGATGTATTGAGTACTGCTGCTGCCATTCCTGCAGGGTGAAATGGGCTATACAGGGTGAAATGGGCTATACAGGGTGAAATGGGCTATATCAGTGGGCTACCAGAGATCACAGCAGAATGTTAAACTTTTATTGTATAAAAGCAGGCAAGCCTTTTGAATGATAGATTCCAGAACCAGTAAGAAGTCTACATGTAGAAGTTCTGTAACTACTAGATAATTATTATGGTCAATAATCAAGAAAAGTACATACCAAGGTTGGGTTGGGACATCGCCAGTGATCTTTGGCTTATTGGGGTGGAGGTGGTAACAGAATGGTGGTTCATGTGAGTCATTGGCTGTGTCATTGTCTTCCGGGGGTCTTGCCATGTTGTAATTTTCTCCACATGACTGTAAGATAAAAAAAAAAAGGGCTGATGTTATATCATATCAACATCTCATCAAAAACCATGGCATGAGCCTCTAAGTACAAATAAGATAAGGTTGTGACATCCTAGGGTCACAAAAGCTTTTCTTTATCAGCTGGAAGTCTGCAATATTATTTCAGTGCTACAGTGTTTAAGAGTACACACCATTCCTTGAGTCAATGTATTGTGACTGTATAACCTGGTAGCTCTACTTGTGTAAAGACACTCCTGAAATTGAACTCCTGAAATTACAACAAAATACAATGCCAATAGTCGTTTTCACCTTAATGTGGACCTTTACCCCCTTTGACTAAAGTTCACATCAACATAGAGCTCTACATGCTGATGTAAAATCGTCTCACATTCATTAGCTAAACAAACATATTTTTATTTGACTTACAATTTCTTTTTTCTACTTCCTGGTACACTTTAGCACATATGGTGTAATCGTGCCCAAGCATTGCATCCTGTGAAGGTTACATCATCAGAGCATTGCTCGGAAATCTCATCTGTAATCTCAGGAGATCCCAGGGAAAGGCATTTTCCTCCCCTTAGATGATAAGTATGGTCCCATGTCCTAGTCACATGTGCTAGAGTTCCAAGAAGTAAAGGGAGATATATTAATCTGCCCTTAGTTAAAATGATCGCTGTGAGAAGAATGGGGATGAAAAGAAAAATAAGGTATACAAAGAACATAAATTATCTAGAAGTATCTGTTTGTAGATTGTCATTACTAAACATTTATTTGTTGTTATTTTGAAGATATGGATAAAGTTCCTTTAAGATACTTTAAGATCCATGCACTTTTTTCAGACAGATATTATTAGGGAGTCAATAAGACCAAGAGATTTCAAGTAACATGCCCATTGACTTATTGACATTGAGAAAAAAACACAGACACAATGTGGTGTCCGCTACAATTACTTACAATTAATTTAATGACTTTATTATGAGAACAAATTTAATAGTGCGGTATATTTACCCTAACAATTAACTTCTCTTATTTTCTTCCTTTTGGTCTGTTAAATATATAATTGAAAATATTTTGTTATTTCTTCTTTAGAAGTGTAGAAAAATACCTGTTGGTCCTGCCGGAAACACAGTTGGTTTTTAACTTCCTGTCCTTGCTGCCTCTGCTGCACTGAAATCTCAAGCAGTGTTATTAGGCCTGGCTAGTTCAACTCTACAGTCCTCCCAATGTTATGGATGTTAGAAAGTGAGTTTTTCTGTAGTCCAAATCAGCCTAGGGCGACAATGCTGCCCCTCTGTATATACAGCTTAGGAGGGAATGTTGTCATCCTAGGACACAAAGTGTGTTACTGGCGTTATCACCAGTTAAAAACAAAAGGAAAAAAGCCTGCAAACACAAAGAAAGACAAAAAACGAATGCAGCAACCACATCGGCTGTGGATTTCCCCCAGGAAGGAGTCTTCACACAATGTGGGGTGATAGAGTTTGCATTGTACTTGATGATGTTGGTGCTCCTTAGATTGCCAGTGCGGGGATCAGTCTGGCATCCCAGGGGGTAAAGTCTAGCATCTCAGAGGGAGTCAGGGGGAGTGGGGTTCAGGCAAGTAAAACAGTTTTTTCCTGTCCCCTAGGCATAAACTAGCAGTCAACCGCTTGGAGTGTCAGGGCAATCCCACTGCAAGGGAAAACATTGAATTTTGCTGGAGTTGGGCTTTAAATTGCAGGAACAGCACAAAGGCACCAAAATAAGCTTGGACTGTGTTTGAGAGCATGTACAATCATTCAGTTATGTTTTTGATCCAGTATTGTGGTACACAAGTTGTCTATGCTTAAACTACATTTTTTATTTAATGACAAATCATGTTCTTTGAAGAGACATACCCTGGAATGGAGAGAAATGCAGTCTGAAGTAGTCCTGCTCTTTTGTTATGCAAACATGTTAGAATGACGCATAACAGTAGCTAATAGTGAGACGCAGTCAGTGTAATGGCCACTGGTGCCAGGATAGATGCTTTCTCACTGAAAGGAAAGAGAAGAGCTTATGACTCAGTCACATCAAAGCATGACCTCCCTCTGGGTAAAGGCAGGGAAGGATAGGTCACAAAAAAAAATCAAACTTGTGAATGTTTGACTCATTTATTGCACTCTTGTGAGTGACGGCTCCCACAGTGCCAGATTCCCCACTTAGACACCCACACAGTGCAGCAGATGCACAAGCATGACTTAGAAAACCTATTTACACTGCAGTTGACTAAGTGTTGTATCACTTAGACAAATGCCAGGAATACAAGCAGGATCTTATAGTATGACATATCATTTTCTGATAGATATTCATGTGCAGAGTGACACTGCAGCAAATGAAACCATTATTGCTGCACATGGTTGGGTCATTTAAACAGGCTCCAATTATGCTCTCCACAATGTAGACACATTTAGTGGGGGGGGGGGGGGGAGAAAAGAGACAATGAATGTCAATGCTTTTAACACTGGGCAACAGTACAGTAGTAGGATGAAAATCACGTCAAAAAAGGAAGAGCCGCTTGATCACATCCAGGCATCAGAAGGTTTATTAAAATACATGCAAGCCCTAAATTGATGCACTGTGTATCAAAACAATTGCCATTTTCTTTCTTTTGGTATATATTGTTTTACCTTGTTTCATCTTTTTACTGCCAATGAGTGCTGCTAATCTCCTCCAGCCTCTTTGCAGCTGGTTCCTGTCGACGTGCATCAGCTACCTGTCATTGTTATGGGCAGCTTGCTAAACAGTGGACAATGCCTGCACAATGCACATTGGGATGGCCATTTATAGCCTTCATACATATGTGATTTGGTGGCAATGAAGGAGAGGTATTGGGAAACAGGGACAGAGCATTGTCACCCTATAACAGGAAGTGCCTGAACAAGGCAAGATTACCCAGAAGGATTTTAATAAAACTATAGATTAAAAATTACTTTAAAAATAAAATGAATATGTTGTAGATTATTTAAGATTTATTTATTGGGTTCACATCTAATTTAAACTAAAAAAACATCGATCATTTGTTTATCACAGACTGTCTCTACGCATTTCACACAGACGTGCTCATTTGTAGGGCCTTATAAGCTTTATGAACAAGCATTTCTACTGTATATTGATGAATTCTTATAAAACTGTAGAATAAACATTAATTTGAAAATTAAATTAATATGTTGAAGATTATTTGATATTTATTGAGTTCATATCTAATTTAAAATCAATCTACATACATCATTGATTTATCACAGAAAGCCTTGACATGTTTTATACAGACGTGCTTATTTATAGCCCCTTATAACCATTATGAATAAGCATTCTGTTGTATGTTGATTGATTGTTATAAAACTGTAGATGAAAAATGAATCTAAAAAAAATAAAGGAATATGTTGAATGAGATATATTAATGTTGTTCACTAGGGTTGCACAGATACCAAGTACAGTGCTCGATACAAGTACATGTACCGATACTTTTGAGCTCCAAGACTAGACTAGAGAAAAATTCAAAAATTAGGAGGCAGCTGTCATTTGTAAGGAGCACACGGAGCTCCTGTGATTTGTACATCTCTGTTTTAATGTATGATTTTGTTTTAATAAATATAAATAAAGGGATGCACAGATACCAGTTTTGGGAGTACGAGTACTGGTACTTGCCGAGTACTTACAAGTACGAGTACTGATACATTTTTGTTTATTGTCATGTGACAGTTTTTCAAAAACAATACAGACTAATGATTTCAGGACAGTGGTGGAGTGCCAGAGCCAGGTCCCAGCTGCAACCCCTGCAACCCTGGTAGTTCTCATGAAAATGCCAAGTATCTGTACTGGTACTCGAAAAGTATCTGTGCATCCCTATTGTTCACATATATATTCAAAATCAATCCACATACATAATTTGTTCATCACAGAATGACTTGATGCGTTTCACACAGACATGCTTATTCATAAGGCATTATCAACTTTATGAATAAGCACTTCTATTGTATGGTAAATTAATTCTTATAAAACTGCAGATTAAAAATGAATTTGAAAATTGAATTAACATGTAGTAGATTATTTGAGATTTATTTACTGTATTAAGTTCACATCTAATTTAAACTAAAACCATATACATCACTGGTTTATCACAGAGCATCTCAACGCATTTCACAAAGATGTGCTTGTTCGTGGGGCCTTACAACCTTTATGAGAATACACTTACGTTGTATGTTCATTGATTCTTATAAAACTGTAGATTAAAAATTAATTTGAAAATTAAATGAATATGTTGAAGATTATTTGAGATCTATTTATTAAGTTCATATCTAATTTAAAATCAATCCACATACATCACTGGTTTATCACAGAACGCTTCGACACATACACACAGACGTTCTTATTTGTAGGGCCTTATAAGTGGTATGAATAAGCACTTGTGTTGTATGACGATTGATTCTTATAACCGTCAGATGGTTGGATATGAGCATGTGGTGTGTCTTTCAGCTGAGCAAAGCAGTGAACACCAAGGTGGAGGCGATCCAGATTCTCTTTTCCAGAGTACATAAGAGGGTGTCCAAGGAGGTGAAACAAAAATCACATCTCACTACGCTATCATGACCTGTCTATGAAGCAATAGATCAGCTATTTCAGAGGCAGGACGGGACATGTTACAGGTTTGATCACCTTATGCAGAGATCAGAAGACTTGAACACACCTAAGTCAGGAGCAGGGAACCTTAGCCAAAGAAGCAGCAGGTGCTGGGAAAGGCTGACTAGGGCATCCAAGTGCAAACATTCAGCTCATGAAAAGAAGGAAACTCTACCCTACCCGCCCGCACCTCCAGGACATGGTGAAAAACCGGCTATTCTGGCAGGCATAATGAACAGAACAAAAAACAGAGTGAAGTGTAGTCACAATCAGAAGTTAGCCAAGTAAACAAAACAAAAAAGCAGATTCCTGCACGATATCAGATGCAGCATTGAACGTGGAAGAAACCATGTCCTGAGGGTATCAAGCCATTAAACCCACAGACACTTTTCATATTTACACACAATTTTGTGATCTTTTCCCAGCTACTACCCACATAAATATCCTGCTGAAGACATAGCATAGCACATGACCTAACTAGCACCGTGTGAACACAATGGAGACAGGAGAACATAGAATAATAATCACAATGCAGCAAGTATGGGATAGATAAGATTCGGCAGGGATACAAATATTTATTGAGGTAAAATCAAGTTTGTGGCAACATAAAATAAAATGCATTTAAAGAAAACAAGCAATACAATAAAGTAAAATAAAATAAAATGTATTGTAACCCCCAAGGCTGGTCATCAACTGACTAGTTTCTTAATGTAGCCATCCAGGGTTCGGAATTTGACCAATTCATGCTGTCGGCAACACAAACCTCAATTAAAAATCAAAGGAGACAAGTGGAAAATTGTTGGCTAAACAGTGATTGCATCCAATCCATTGAATATAAGGTGTTCGGCCTATCAGTTTCATGGATGATTAAAATCACTGTGTCACCTTGAGGTGCTGAAGATTGCAATGGAGTTTGTCACCAGGAAGGACAGAGACAAATAATGCGCTAGACTGCACAGGGATTTTCCTGCATTAGCTTCTTACTGAAGCACACAGCACAGCGGATGCTGACAGACCAAGGGAGGCAGAACTGTGTGCCTTTGTATTAATTACGCACTTATCCAGCAAGCACTCCATCTCAGTGATGGTAAGAAGTAATTATGGAGTCAGAGAGGCTTTCTTGGTTTATGTTCTGTATAAATGCTCAGTGTTGGCAGGGCTACAAAGAGACAAAAGCACAACTTATTCAACACCCCCCAGACGCTTAAGTAAAAAACAAAGTGCTAAGAGTTGAAAGGGCTGTCAGAACTAGGAACATATTAATAAAGCTGCCAAAGTGAGTTACCGAGTTAGAGGAACTGACTGGCTATACTATCATAAACAATTTACTTCCATTTCATTTTTGTACATGCATAGGTTACAAGAGTGAGAAGTCTGGTTTAACACATGGTGCCATCCTGATGTTTACCATTTGTGCCTGTTAGGTATGCTCTTATGGAGATATGACAGTAATACTATCAACTGTATGGGGTTGGCATTAAGGGGGTTATTCACAAAGCTGCCAAAGGCAGCCGAGTTTATAACTCAGCCGAAGTGAAGTGAGCTGAACGCTGTTCGGGTATTCACTTCAGGCTGGTACGGCTGATTTCACCTGTACATCGGCTGAAATCAGCCGTACATTGGCTGCACTTCGATTAGCTGAACACGCTCTGCATGTTTGGCTAAGCCGAAGTGCAGAAGGACTTCGACTCAGCCGATCCAGCATCTGGATCGGCTGAGCCGAAGCTCCAGCAGCTCACTCGCTGCTGTTCACCCCTATTCTCATAGGGGCCGAACTGCAGTAATTGAATAGCCGACTGACGCCAAGTGTCATTCGACCTGGCTATTCTGCTCACTACCTCTAAAGTAGCGAGCAGAATAGAAAATCAATGAAAAGAGTAAAAAAAAAAAGGTTGAAAAAGTATTTTGTAAAATATAAATAAATACTACAATTAAAAAATAACGATTTTTATAAAAAGAAAAAAAATTAGAACATACAAGTGGGCGGAGCTAGCAGTGACAGCTAGCTCCGCCTAAGTGTTTCCTATTGGCCGACACCTGCTAGAGTCTTCTAGCAGGTGCCGGCCAATGAATAACAACTGGGCAGAGCCGGCTGTGATGTGACGGCTTCTAGAGACGCCCGCTCAGATCGAGAGAGCTCCTGGCCGGCCGTTTTTTTACTACGGCCGGCCCGGAGGTAGTTAATGACAGATCAGCGTCCCCAGGTCATTTGGGGATGCTGATCTGTCATTACAACTGGGCTCTGCCCAGCTGTCGTTTGCGGGGCTAAATGTATGAAGGCTAAGAAATGCCAATGCCACCCATCTGCCGCACATAATACTATAAGGGCCCATTTACACTACTGAGGTGTGTTGACACATGTTTATTTGAATGGGCTGCCTAATGGAGGAGAATGTATCAAAAATGTGCATAAGCCATTTCTGACCGCACACAGCACTGCAACACGTTAGTTGTGGTGCCATTCAGAATAAATGGCACGGCACTGCAGAAAGGCAGGTAATGTGATTGCGGTAATGTACAATACTCCAACACAATAGTGTGAATAGGTCCTAAGGCTTATTGATAAAAAATAATAATTTTTGTAAATAGTTATTGCCAATCTTGCTCCATTGGGCACCAGCTCATGCAATCTAAGGCCCCTAACTCATATGCACACATACTAGGGCCAATTCAGACAGGAGCCAATCACTCTACCAGCATGTCTTTGTAGTATAGGAGGAAACTGGAGTACCTAGAGGAAACCCACACAAGCATGGGTAGAACATGCATACTCCGTGCAGATAATGACCTGAAAAAACCTGGATTGAAATCAGAGACAATGTATTGCTTTGGTAGGAATAACTTGGAGAAAGCTACAAATGGGCAGTGAAATCCTATGTAGTGTACAGGTCTTCCTAAATAATCCATGTCATGTATATCTAATCAGGCAGGATCAAGCAAGTTTTCACACAACATAGTTGTTGGTAAACCAAAATGACATGTTACAATCAGATTGCCTAGCTTAAGAAATCATAATTCACTGATCTGGCTATACTACACTAACACTCAATTAGATACAACAGGGCAACAGAGAGGAGCAATTAGAATAGTAAAAGAAACAAAATACAAGGGTGAATTCCATCTCCGGCTATGTTGTATTCAGTACATTACATGCAGGTGATTATCTAGAGTGGGACAAGTCACTGCTTGCTATGGTAATACAGCTGCTTTCTTCTGGGATCATTAAAATGTCACAACACTCCTTTGTAGATGGTGTTGATGGTCATGCACTGCTGACACACTTATTAGAATTGTAGTATAAACAAAGTGTAAATAAATGTATCAATCTGCTTTTTACAATGGTCTAGTGTGTGCTTTGTATATATAGTATACACTCATGATTTTACTGTCCTAAATAAAATAAAATGTGTAACACTGTTTCTGCTGGGGTCCTTGAGCAATATGTGAGGACAATAACAGGTAGCAAACATAAAGAGAGAAGCGTTGGAGCCTTGGTGGTTCAGGCAGGCATTCAGTCATATCATTGTTCAATAAAAGCTGAGCTGAGGCAGAAATGAACCCACATCCCTAGGTACACTTTATACCTTTCACTTTTTTTCACAGTCACTTTAATTGTTAGCCAATTCTGTCACTAGAGACAAATCGCCAATAGCAGAATTGCTATAGAGGTAGCTTGTCTATGGATTTACTTCTACTGTTACCAGATGCAGTGAGATTGCTGACCACATTGCTGAATATCGGTCTGTATTGATGGGAAGGGTATCTGGCTGCTCCAGCTACAGGGGGTGCAATTCCATAAAGACAAACAGGCAGCCTCTTAGTGATCCTGCCTCCTGCGATTTAGACAGAATTGCCCATCTGATATCAGCCTTACTGACACACATTATGGATGTATACTGCCTGGCCAAACAACACAAAAAGTCACACACACTAGTATTTATTTGGACCGCCTTTAGCCTTGATTACAGCACACATTCGACGTGGCATTGTTTCGATAAGCTTATGCAATGTCCCAATATTTATTTCCATCCAGAGTTGCATTCATTTTTCACCAAGATCTTGTAGTGGTGATGGGAGAGTTGGGCCACTGCGTAAAGTCTTCTCCCAAAGATTATCAAATGGGATTAAGGTCTGAACTTTGTGGTGGCTGATCCATGTGTGAAAATGATGCCTCATGCTCCCTGAATCACTCTTTCACAATGTAAGCCCCATGAACCCTGGCATTGTCATCCTTGAATATGCATGTGCCATCAGGGAAGAAAAAAATCCATTGATGGAAAAACCTGGTAATTCAGTATATTCAGGTAGGCAGCTGACCTCATTGTTTGGGCACATACCATTGCCGAATGAAGACCTATTATCCAAGGGAAGGTTCTGACCTATTTGCTTAGCTAAATCCAGGTGGTGACTTTTTTGGTGGCCAGGCAGTATATATGAAAATGATGAGTATATAACTAGGTATTGTCTACGTATACACAACTCGGAATCATAAATCCTGCTTTATTGAGGTATTTTTTTTGTTCTTTTTAAACAAAAATCTCCTACTTGCTTGGCACTCCTCCATGTAATATTATAAATGGGTTTTCACCTCCCATGACTTCTATGTTATCAGCAGCACCCCTCCCAATCCCATTGACAGTACTTGTAGGAGTGATGTACTATTATAAATGTAGATAAAGATGAACTCCAGAAATGCTAGCTCTGGATTGCTAGCTGTGTGATTGAGGGACTTTTTTATGTGTTATACAGAGGGCTCAGAAACAGGGGATTTCCAGTTTTCGGCGTGCTCACTCACACAACACAACTTGTAGGTTCTCCGGTCTATTGATAGAGTAAATCTCTGACTCACAATTAGAGACAATCTTTAAAATAATTAACATATTCTAATTCCTCTGGTCATTTATATTTTCTGATGAAAGGAAACAGTTATGCCTTCTTCTGATGCCTTTGGTCATAGGCTTACTGTGACCGATGCAAAATCCATTTCTGGCAAACAAATGGAAGTAATTTGCCATAAAGTGATGCATATTTTGCACAGTTTCCCTTTGTTATTAAACTAAGATTTCATGGCATTTTACAGAAACAGTATTTAGTAGTGGATGCTGCTGGGCATCTTTGATGTGGCTTGCTACTCTCTCTCTCCATAAAAGGAAAGATACAACAGAGCGAGTCTAATAGAAAACTATGGGATCATATTGCCAAAGATACCTGTGGACCATGAATAATTGAAAGTTCATGGTCCTAATAGTTATACACATGTGAGAAAGTTAAAACCAAGAAAAAGGCTAAGCAAACCTGATACAAAAGGTATTTCTTCTCCTCCGCTCTATGTAAGCTATACTTAGACTTATACAGTGTAATGTATTGGGGTGGAAGAAGACACATACTCTTTTACAGTGTAAGGTACCAGAATTAATTAGCTGCTAGAATAGAACACTACACTGTGTTTGTTGTCTGGAACTGCTCTTTAAACAGAAAGGGTGAGGCCAGTCTGAACTAACCTCCATGTCCCTATTCTTGGCTTTCACTGTTGTAAATGTCCCATACATGGTAGTTTCTGCTGTAGTCATCCTCTATCTCCTCTGCCTGGATCAGTATTTCTCAACTTTTATTCAGTCACGGCACCCTTTAAAAGTGTGCAAAATTTTAAGGCACCCCAGTCTAAAGTAATGGATTTTAAGGGGGACTTATGCAAAAACACAAAAAAGTGAGGTTCCCTCTTCAAATCAGGAGTCCCCCTTCACATCCGAGTACCCATTTACATCAGGGGTCCCCTCCATTTCAATCAGAGTCCCCTCCTCTCACACTTAGAGCTCCCCATCACATCATCAGAGCCTCCTCCTTTCACATCAGAGCCCCCCTCTTTCTCATCAGAGTCCCCCTTTCACATCAGGGTCCCCTTCACATAGTTTTGGAACTATATAGTACAACAAGCAACTGAAGGCTACTATACCGTGCACGTCCTTGCTGCTCTTTGCACTGCCTTGATATAAGTTCATATAAACCATTATAAATGTGATTTGCTACAGTTCTGGTCTACAACAATATATCATTGTGGCTATGAGTTTATTAGCTTTTAGTTTTCAAAGTAGATCTCCGGAGATAATAATCACTGAGATGGACAATATTGGTAGTGTGTCCCCACCTTCATTTCAGATAATTACAAGGTGTACTACTTTCTGTGAACCAGCCCTTATTACTTTTGCCCCATACAATATTTGTGTATTTAGATCGCAAATAATATCTTTCAACAGACCAAGGAGCATTTATACAATTGTGCTCGACTGTTCCCGACAGGAGAGTCAAGAATAACCAGTAACTCTTCACCGGTGACCTAGTTTTGCTGCTGTAAATAGAATAATGAAGACGATTATGTTGAAACCTACAATCTAGTTTTGGGACGGGAGACACATGGAAGTGCAAGATAGTTAGCTGAAATATGCAATGTCCATGCAACTTTACAGTTTTAATGTCAGTATATATAAAACCAGACTACCTATCCGATACCAGATTTTATTAGATGGATCTAGTCGTGAATTCAACAAGTAGTTATGTCATAGAGCGTTCATAATTCCAAAAGTGGTTTCAAGTCTATTATTCCGATCCGCTCCATCCAAATATCATATACAGCTTAAAGTGTATATTGTAGCTTACCAGTCCTAACATGTGGTGGCTGCATTAGATTTCATTTTTCAGACTTATTTCCTTTATTTTCACCTGGAGATCTTGCCAGAAACACACTACCTGTCCTAGTGTAACCATGTAACCTTAGTAACCATAGTAATATATCTATGATATCTATGGAGGTGCATTGTTGTCAGCCTAGCCTGCTTATTTCTGATTTTGACTACAGAACACCTCCTCATAACATGGAGGAGGGTTCTGTAGTGAATGGTAGAGGTGAATAGCAGAGGCACAGTTTAGTCATCTCACTATAGGAAGTTAGGAGTTCACTGAAGCTCTGTCAACAGGTGTTTTTTTTTGCACTTATGAGCCAGATATAACAAAATAATCCATTGGTAAATGTAATGGATAAAATGGGACTAAATGGTTCACTGTTTACATACATCTTAATTTATCTCAGTTGGTGTTCAGGTATAACTACCACCAAACATATTTGCCAGTTATAATGACAACCCCTCATATCTCCTAGCTGCATTTGAAAAAGAATTACAATATATTTTGCTTTCTTTCACATGTTATTTTCTTATATTACCTGCAGCCTGAGACTCCATTAGACTCATTGAACTAAATAAAACTGTCAGACTAAACTCATAAATATTAAAGGTAAACCTCTCAAATTTGCCAAGATACAGGCTCCAGGGATGCCATCCTTAAAACCCCTCTACTATCTTGTATGTCTTGATCTGGAAAAAGAATACAGTAAGCTATTCCTATTCTACATTTACAGTATGTTCCAGGTAAGTAACGAGAAAGGTAGAGAAGCCGACTCAGAATGTCAGCCCTGAAACTTGCACGTCTAAAAAAAAAAAGTCAGCAATGGCAACTACCATAACCTTACATCACTGGTAAGGGCTTTTAAGGGCTGAAAAGGACAATGAGGGGAATTTATCAAAACTGGAGCAGACAAAATTTGGAACAGTTGCACAGGGCAACCAATCAGCTTCTCTCTTTCATTTTCAAATCTTAACTGAACAAACTGAAGAGAGAAGCTGATTGGTTGCCCTGGGCAACTGCTTCAGATTTTGTCTGCTCCAGTTTTGATAAATTCCCCCCAATAAGTTTACAGAATATAATTAGATCCTTGCTCAAATTCATCAGAAAGGCCTTATGCCGTTTAATGGTACCTCTGATCAAAATTATTTTAAGCCAAGCCTATTGGTTAGGTCTGATATTACATACTCTTAACAACTCTTATGTCTTTAGAAGGTAAAATAAACATATGCACCATGTTCTGTAAACTATATCTTTATATGTGCTGAACTGTGTAAGGTCATTCCATTTATCTGGAGAAGTATAAATAAAGTTAATATTTGCAGAGTAGTGATGTCACAGCTGTACAAATACAGTATGTAAAGATCATTGACGTCACTTGGTGAATCATTTTATAGAGTTCTGTGATAAAAGGTGACATGGATATAAGAATATAAAAGGATAAAACCTGGGTCATATCAAAAATAATGCATCTCCCTTCTGTAAAATATACCAGATATTAAACACTACCAGACAGAGGTACCCAATGAACAACCAATGAGATTCCTTTATACTGCTCTGGGAGAAGGGGGAATCTGAATGGATGCTATGGATAGCACAAAGAACCACGGATCTTTGATGTGATGTGAAGGGGGACTCTTGTTAAAGATTGTTTTAAATAAAGAAATCATTAAGCTAAAAGTACTGGGAGAATTCAAAATGTCACCACAACAGGAACAAAATAGAAATCTTCCAACAAAGCCATGTTTTCTGTTGACAACCAAGAAGGCATTTCCCTCACTTATGTGAGATATTTTCTCACTTCTTGTTGTATCTAAACAGTAGGAAGTGGAGATAAATTTCCCCATTGGGACACTCTTTTCCTACACTATCCACAAAAAAAAACTGGCTGTAGATATACTTTAAGCCTGTACATGGCACAGGTACCTCCCTCAGCGAATCTGCCGCTCCAGGCAAACGCCTTGTTTGCCTCGCGGCAGATACGCCCCTGTATTGCCTATCCTCTTTATTCACCAAGGTTGCATCAAAGCTAAATATCATATAAAAATGAATGTGATGATGAATCAGTTATATAACTCTGAAAAGCACTTGAAGCTGGACCCCCGCATTAATAAACCAGGTATACTGTAAACTAGGGTTGCACTGATACCGATACCAGTATCGGTATCGCGACCAATACTGAGTATTGAGTGAGTACTCATACTTGCCCAAATGCTCCGATACCGGAACTTCCAGGCAGAGGAAGATTCCTCTGACCAGCAGTGCCGCGAGGGAACATGGAGCCAGCTTCCAGGTCAATCAAGCTCTGCAGCAGGTAATGACACGCCGCCCGGCCTCCTGATTGACCGGGAAGCTGGCTCCATGCTAGTGGAAGTACTGGTATTAGTACTCGGTACCAACAAATACCAAAAGATAAATATTGGTACTCCATAACGAAAAACCGGTATCGGTACATCCCTACTGTAAATGATGGAAAGCATTTAACTTGTATCCCTCTATAATGCAAACTAAAGCCTGTAGACGAAACAAAGGTCTGTCAGCCATACACCATGTAAAAATGTATGTGTATAACAAGCTGGGCTGGAGCTATAACTCTGCTAAAACAGGAAAGACTGTCTGCTCACACCACACTACCCTTTATCCTCTGCCACTTCAAATGGAATGGAATCAATAACAACTCTCTTTTAAACATGCCATATAGTTTAAGGTAGGCTTTGAAGAAAATTGTAAACGAGTTAAAATTACCAGTTCAGCAAAAACATCCTAATCACCCCAATGCAGGATGGATCAAAGACAGCCTTTAAGAATGAATGGAAAGTTGCTGATTTTGGAATGATATTGCTCTTGCATGTGAGAGTTATTTAAGCATTGTCATCTCCTGCACATATTCAAAGCAGGACATTCTGACACCTGAACCAACAAAAATTATGGGCTGTCAATTCACTATGTATCAGTGGTGTCACTCTGTGAAATGACAGGAGGTTGTGTCACACCTCCCAACTGTCCCTCATTTGAAGCCAAATCCCTCTGTGCCTCTTTATTTCTTAGTTGTCTCTCTTTTTAGTCTGATCTACGGAAATGTATGAAAATGTTCTATTTAACTGCTAAAAGTGTTATTATGCACTGCTGGGAAATTTCTGTATTTTGTTCATTCTGCGAAAAGCCCTTTCATGTGCATTTTAAAAAGCTGGTTATAAATCGATTGGAATGGCTGCCATCTTTGTTTAAGTGCGAAAATATACCTGTTAATCCTGATAAAACCCTTGTGAGAAGACTCGTGTCTTCTCCTAGGGGGACAACAATCCTACATAGATACAGTATGGTGAGTGAGCACTGTCACCTTGGATAGGAAGTGTGTTACTGGCAGGATCACCTCTTGAGAATAAAAGAGAAAAACCCTGGAAAAAAAACACATTTAAGGATTGAAAGCTGCAGTGTGTTACATTTATGTAACACACTGTAACACACATATGTAATAAACATTGTAATAAATGAGACAAAATGTTGAAGCCAAGGACAAAACTTTTGTGTCTTGACACCTAAATAACACTAGACCATAGTGGGCTAAGGAACCTTCAATAATTACTTGATTGTGTGACTTCAGTGGGAGGAGCTAATGCATGCAGTGTAAGGGTACGACAAGAGGGCATGGAGAGTCAATTCTAGCAGTTTGCCTAGTAAACTCATTTGGTAGGAGCATTGTGCGATTTAGTGCTTTTGCAGGTGAGCATGGTATTCTTTCATAGACTCAGCTGGTCCTATTGAGATACCTTTGCATTGCAGGCAAAGGAGGTGAAACACAGCCGTAATCTGCATTTTGTGTTTGGATGCACGCAAAAAGCAGCATATGACAACAACTGACTCCACATCATCATTGTTGTTTAATGTTAGTGTTAGGTTTAGGGTGGTTAAGTGGTTTCTGTTTAAGAGAAGCAATATCCTGTACTTTTAAGAACTATGTCCTTTAGCCCATTAGGGCCCATTTACAGGTTAAACATTTATACAGGTTAGCCATAGTTTTAAATGGTGCAAGTTCATATCTGTGCGATGCGTTAATAACTCTATTTTGATTTGTCAATGTGTGTTATAGGGCTGTTTGATGACAACAGCAGTGCATGCAAACCCATGATTGTTGCTGACCTATGTAAAAATGCATGAAGACATAAAAGGCGTGAAATAATCCAGACCCAAACATGCTGGGGCCCCAGTGCCTTCCCTAACAGTAGACATTGACTGACAGCATGGTACGTCCCTACGTAATACCTCCTAGTGTTTAGCAGAGCATATCTGTGTCATGTGACTATGTTACACATTACCAATTTGTCATTCATTCTCCAAGGCTGCAACCTTGGAAAAAAGGAAACAGACCAGCAAGATCATGTGACCTGAAGTTAGACCTTTAAACTTCCATTTTTATTTCGTTGATAACTCTGCTTGTTCTGCCTGTCTGCCTTGCTACCTCTAAATTAGCCCTTCTCAACCTTTTTACCTCAGAGAAGCACACAAAATGTTTAAGTCTCAGGGAACCCTTGCTAAAATGATAATACCGACAGCTCATGGAACTTTAACATGAATAATTAGTAGTAGAAATATTTAAAAACAATAATAAATAATATGGTTTACATAGTTGATAACCAGTGTGAATACCCCACTTGCTCTATGCAACAAAATTATTTCTAGTAAAAATGTTAAATGAAATGAATAATAACAGAAAAGAAAAACACAGACAGCAAAAATGTATAGTCAGTGTAGAACCATCTACATTGATGGTTAATGGAAATTGGCCCCTTGCATTGGTGGCAAGTGTAAATGGGAGATCAGTCTGCTCACTGCTCAAGAAACCCTTACAATCACAGGAGGGTTGAGGAAGGCTGCTCTAAATGCTTTTCTATTGTTGTAGAGTCTAGACAAATGGGATAAACTGCAAAGCACAGTAGTGGTGTAGGTGGTTTTATTCACGAACGAGTAAAAAAGAAAACAAAGAAAGAGACTTCTGGAAAAAAATTAGTTGGAGGGACAACTACAATGATCATCTATCAGTCTCGCATTTTAATGTAGAATGGTAATACAATCTTTGTCTACAATTCCCTTTAAGGCACTTCTTCACTCAAGCTTATGAAGTTTGTTTTGTAACTTTTGTCTGTGTTATTTTTAGGTGAAACTTGTGTTCTATAGGCAGACACTGTGATTTTAAGAGGTGGAACCCCTGATTAACCTAAATACATTGCAGAACGTCCCAGCACCGAGGTGAAGATTCCAGTGGGACTGCTTGTTTGTGTCTATTCTTAGGCTGCTCTTAAAATACTTTGTTGGCACACAGTATGAACCTCCTCCTTTGGTCCCACATTTACAGCTGTTGCAAAGCACTCTGGGTGGCTCCTCACTATACCCTTGAAAACAACTGGTGAGAACCTTGCACCAGCATCTAAGTGCAGCTGTCAGATTTTCCTTTCCAACTTTAGAAATGGACTTATCCCTTTGAAAGCAATCACTACATGCTGGTGGGGACTCAACATGTAACCTAAAAAGGTTTTCTTAGAAGAAAGTAGATTGCTAAAATATAAAACTTATTTTTAAATTACTTTTAAATGTTGAAAACAATATTTGAAATGTTGTAAATAATTATTTCAATGTTGTCTATAAAAAGGTTTAAAAAAAATAACATAATGAAATAATGAAAGCCTGTGTGGGATATACATTTATTTGTTTATGAATTAATAATGGCATCATTATCATCAACGACATTGTTATTTTAAATAAAACATATAACTGTCCTCCTGTTTAAAAAGAAGCCATACACAGACAGGTGAATGTCATTTATTTCTATGAAAAATAAAAGATCCCCATTTCTGTCAGAACTGCTTGATTTGGTGACTGATGTTTGATTTTTTTTGTTTGCCACAAGTGTTTACTTGTGGCATTGTTCCTTCTATGACCTGTTTTTTTTTTTGTTTTTTTTTGGGGGGGGGGGGGGGGTTTTTCTTGTTTTTTTTTTTTTT